>NW_015622979.1:247669-413999 GCF_000320785.1 Rhodotorula toruloides NP11 | reverse complement strand
GGCGGCAACGGGCTGCGCGCTGACACTTGGCGGCGAGGGTGCGCGGTTGCTCGACGACGATGTGAGGTGGGCGATCGACATGCGGTTCGTCGAGGCGACGAGGGTCGACATCGGGCGCATAATGGGCGAGGGAGGACGACGCGGACCGCTTGGCGACGCTTTGCGGGTCGAGACAGGTGTTGCGGTTGGGCGGGGAATGAAGTGCGAGGGAGAAGGCGGGCGACTCGGAAGAGTAGGCAGGACGCTACGAGGGAGGGTGAAAGCCGGACGAGTTCCTCGCAGAGGCGGCATGTAGCTCGAGGATGGCGGGAGTCTCGCCTCGTTTCCGAGCGATCCTGCTCTTCTCTCGCGCGTAGTTGGCGGCGGAGAGCGAGGCGCCATGGCAGAAGGGTAGTCGCGACCGGACGAAGAGCTAACGGAAGCTGTAAAGGAAACCGTCAGCAAGCGACTCGAAACGATGTGGAGATTGAGGCTCACCGCGTCTCGACATGCCAATCAAGGCGTTTGCAGCTACCTTCCTCGCATCCTCGGCAATGCGCTCGTGCGCTTGCGCTCTGACAGACTTGGACCTCGAGCGTTTCGGCGCCGACTCCGGCCGCGCGGCCGTGGCCGCCCTCGTCCTCTCCTGCGTGTCGATGATGCGCTGCTTCGTGCCTTCGGGAAGGACATAGCGTCCGTCGACGCTCTGTGTGAGGAGGCACGTCAGCTCGATATGCGCCTAAGGAGAGGCATCGCCCTCGCCTTGAACCGCTCCGCACCGATCGTCTCCAGCTCGCGCTCAATCTCGTCGAGCGTAGCGGGCGGAGCATATCCTGCAAGACAAGAAGATGAGCATATGCGCTGACGTCTCGGGCCTAGCGACCCAGTCACGACGAGGAAGGGCACGCACCTTGGAGTTCCCGCTCCTTCGCACGCTTTGCCGCCAACAAGCCACACCCGTTGCACAGCGAGCGGTTCCCGGCAGGCCCCTTCCGCCATTCTGCCGTGTCGGTCACCGCACAGACGGCGCAGCAGTCGGGCGGCGTCTTCGGTCGGCGAGGAAGCGAGTCCTGGTGCGTCGTCGAGCGTCGTCGAGGAGGCATGGGTCGACGAGCAGTGTGAGCGAGGTACGGGAGGTCGGAGGGAGAACAAAGACGGGTCGACGCGTCAAGTCAACGTCGCAGCCTTGACATCTCGGCAAGTCCAGAGGAGGCTGAGCTCACCCCGGACCCGGCCGCGATCGACCTCCTCCTTCCCGCTAGTGGTGGCGGTGCTGATGCGACGGCGACATCGTTCGCGGGTGAGACGGGTGAGGCGGACTGGCGCAGCGATTGCGAGGTGAAGATGAAGGAGGATCGCGGTCGAGGAGGAGAGGTTGGCGACGTCGCGAGGCGCGGCGCCGTATAAGCGTAGCTCGGGCCTCCCCAGTCGTGTCGAGGTCGCCCGAACTCGTCGACCGCAACCTGAACCTGGTGCTGGCCGATAGGCGTGTCGTAGAACCCCGTTGACCCGCGCCGGCCGTACAGAGGCGGTACCGAAGCGCTGTGCGGCAGCGGCGTCGGATTGTAGACGGTGCGAGGTGCCGACCATTGTATCGAGCCTAGCGGGCGAGCGGGCGAGGGTGGACGAGCGGAAAACGGTCGCGAGGGAACTTGCGACGCCTGCGAAGGCGGTCCGCGACTCGACATAGCAGCGTCAAAGCTGGCTCTGCCTGCATCTGACTTGTCAGCGCCCGTCTGGAGATGCGGCACTCCCCGCAGCGAGATGAGCCGAGATAGCGCTCGAGAGGAGAAGGCGCACCTGCAGAAGAGGGGCGACGGCTAGGAGGGCGGCTGCTGCGCTGGCCCCGCGCGGTGACACCAAGCAGAAAGAGAGAGCGAGAAGCAAAACGAGGGCAAGAGAGAGCAGGGCGGACAAGGCGGGGCCCGAACGAGCGATGAGATTCGCAGGGACGAAGCTCCTGTCGAGGCTGCGGAGAGACGACGGCGGTCATTGCGTCGCAGTCGCTCGGGAGATGCGAGAGGACCAATGGAGAGCTCACCATACTTCAGCAAGACGGGCGAGATGGATGCGGTGGCAGCCAGAGTCTCTTCCCTCATTCTTCGTCTCGTCCCCTCCTTTTCCTCCTGCTACTCGGTCTCTCCGCGGACCTTGAAGGTTTGGAAGGCGCGATCGACCCACTTTGGGCGCGTGGGGGACAGCTTGCACGTTGCCGTTCTCGCCACGCATCTACAGCAAATCTTCGTCTGTCGCCAAGGCCAAACGGTTAGCCGCATCTCGCGGAAGCGAGAGTCGACGAAAGTACGCACCGTGTCTACTCGCGTCGTCGGCCTGCAACATCGCGTCGACCTGCCCGAGCAGGCCCTCCTCGCCCTCTCCGCCGTACATATCCTCTCCTTCGCCTCCTTCCGTCGCTTCGTCGACGGCGAACTGCGGTCGCTGCATCGCCTGCTGCGCGAGAGCCTGGACGTCGATGTCGTGCTTGGGCGCCGAAGACGACAACTCTCCCTTTTCGCTCGCCGCATCCGCCCACGGGTTCTCCTGGGTCGGATATGCAGGCATGCGCATTGCTGCTGCCGAGAGAGGGTTGACCGCTGACTGGTCGGAAGCGGGCGGGAGAGGCGCCTTTTTACGATTGCTGGAAGTGGAGAAGAGCGAGTCGCGTGCGGTAGGCTCGATGGCGGCGGCTGCGGCGTCGAGCTTGCCGATGCTCGGGCCTGCGGGACGACCAGTCAAAGGGTGCTCATTGCGTGGGATGGGCAGACAGACGCACGCTGCTCGACTGTCTGGATGTCAAGTCGCTTGCCAACCTCATCTGCGAGCCGGTTGAAGCGCTCCTGCAAAGCCAAGGCCGAGTCAGCAAGATCCCCAAGTTCGTATGGAGGCCGAAAGTGCGCACCTTATTCTCGTCAGTAACGATGGCGCTGACCAGTCCTCCCCACCATCCGCCAGCGAGCGTCTGCGGTTTCGGCTTCTCCTCCGGGACGAGCACTTCAAGCCGCCAGCTGTTCGTCAAGTCCGAGTCGAAGAAGTCCTCGAGCAATGCATCAGCGAGGATGCACATGCGGAAGGTGGCGTGCGAGAGGAATGGTCGGTTGGGGTCGTTGTCGGCCCACTCCGTCGACTGGATCTCGGGCGAGTCGGCAGGCTGAGTTCCGTCTTGCGGCTTTGCTGGCGGCTTGGTGCTCTCGCCGTACTCGAACAGGTTCTGGAGCATGTTGGAGATACTGCCGAGGTACCGGTCGCCGGGCTCATTGCGGAAGATGAACTGCGAGAGGTTCGCGTCGACTCCAGCTCAAGCAGTGTGTTGGCGAGAAAGACGCACGAGAAGCGCTTCGGACACTTGCAGAACCTCGTCCTTCGTCAAGTAGCCGTCCTTGTCCGCGTCGTAGAGGCTGAAAAGCCAGCTGACATTGAGCATCAAGTCGTTGAAGAGAACGGTGTCGAGGCCGGAGATGACGTCCTGCGAAGCGACCACTCGTCAGTCGAGTACTGATCGAGCGAAGAGACAGAAACGGACCTGGAACGACAGCGACCCGGCGTGCGTGACGTCCCATGCCAGGAAGACCTTGTCGATCAAGGCGTGGTCGGCCGGCTCGCGCTCGATGTGCGACAGCAAGCCGTTCTTGACGAGCTTCTCGTTCCTTGCCCAGGTCGCGACGTCAGCCATGAACCGGCCGAAGGCTGTCCGGTCGAGGCGGTCCTCAGGCTTGGTCTCCTCCTTTGGCGGCTTCGACCCGCTGGATAGCGATGATGCGCCGCCGTCAGGTCGCGGCGACTGCGCAGGCGAGCGGCCAACTGTCGACGATGAGCGACTGCGCGAGCCGTTCGCCGCCTTGTCCTGCCGCTCCCGCTCCTTCATCTGCAAGACGGCGAGCTGGAAGTGGTCGTACGCCAAGCCGAGCTGCGCCTGGTTGAGGCGACCGGTCGTCTGCAGGTTGCGGATCGCCGTGCGCTTGGCGAAAGTCTCGATGGAGACGAGAACCTCGGACCGGAAGCGCTTGCGCTCCGATGCAATGGTGTCGTCTGTGATGATCGAAAACTCGCGGAAAGCGACGACGACTGTATATTCAGGGTGGTTAGCAGTCGTGCTGATGCGCAAGCGAAGTGAACGTACACAGTTCCTGGAACTTGGTGACCTGCCGTTGTCGCGGATCGTGCGAGTCGGGATGCGCGGATTCGCCAAGCGTGGCAAAGAAGGACTTCAGGACGCTGTGAAGCAGACTAGAGTCAGTAGACCTCGCAAAAATGGGAGCGGAAACCGTACTTGATGAACGCGCCATCATCGGTTGTCTCGAGGAGGGCGGCTCCGTTGAGCTTGAGGATGGCGAGACTGTAAAGAGCGGGACTGTCAGTTCAACGCTTTCAGACGCAGAGTGAACCGACTGACCCGACCTGGAAGAGGACTTTTGGGCCCATGAGGAAGAAGCAGTCGATGATGCTGCGAGCGCGTGCGAGTCAGCAGGGCACGGCACAAGATTTGCGAGCAGCACGCACCGGAAGGCGAAGACCATCGGCATGGACGAGATGTAGAGGGAGAGGAACCAAGGCAGAGACGCGACAGAAAGCTGAATATCGGCCTGGACGAAGTGGTCGTGCAGGGACGGCAAGCATCGCTGAACGAGGTGCTCGAAGACTCGCTGGTCGAGTACGGTGCCGTACATTGAGGGGCTGCGAAAGTCATCGTAAGCCTAAGGTCTTCGAGCGGGACTGTCCGCCAGCGCACCTGTAGTAGCCGGGAAGAAGGCGGTCGCAGAGCACCGACAAGCACCAAAAGCATTGCTCTTCGGACATGTAGATGAGGAAGGACGCGGTGACGAGGTTCATGGCCTGCAACGAGCGGGATCAGGCGTTGCGCATGGACGGGACGAGGCGGGCGACGGACCTGACAATATCCGAGCGCAGGGTTGCTCCACGCGTACGCTGTCAGTACTCGCCGCATGGTGTCGATGCCCTTTACGTCCTGATACGCGGGATACTCAGGTAATCTGCGTGATGAAGCTGTGAGCGGAAAGGCGAGCTGGAGGAGAAGACGTCTACGCACGATCGGTGCAGGTCCTTCTCGATGTCGTCGGTACTCGCGCTTCGCCGCCCCTCGTTGTCCTTCAAGATCTGCTCGTACATGCCCGGGTTCTGAAGCCGCATGAACATCGAGCCGCACGTGAGCTCCCACATCTCGCCTCGCAGTCGATTTGGAAGGCCGACGAGGACGAGCCGGGTGAAGGACGGGTATCGGATGAGGGTGAGGTTGCGGCCGTAGTCTGCCGGAGTCGCAAAGTCAGCTTTTCTGCGACGATTTGGCTAGTCTGCGGCGGTCAGGGCGCCTCACCTTGGAGATACTGCCGCCAGAGCTTCATCTTCGATTTCTCGCGCAGTTTCCGAGGGTCACCCGGGTACTTGAAGATCATGCCACTGTAGGCGAAAGCGTGTCAATCGAAGTCTCCCTCGCCGTACGAGTCTGAGCGAATTGCACGACTTACAGACCGGCGTGGAAGCGCCCGTCGATGCCCGATTCGGTCGTCCATGGCTCGTCATCCTCTTTGCCCTTGCCCTTCTCGTCGAACGAGATCAACTCGGCAACCTTGCTCTCCTCGTCCTTCTTCGGCCGCTCCTCGTCCTCCCGATCCGGCGAGAGAAACCACTCCGAGAAGAACGTGTTGGCGAACGGTTTGAGTGCCTTCATGAGCGGCAGGCTGGCTTTCAGGCGGACCCGCAGGTTGGCGCAGAAGGCATCGTTCGTTGGACGAAGCGAGTTGAGTTGGACGATCTGCGCAAGCGAATGTCAGCGGGCACATCTGCGACACTGAACGATAGCCGTACGATACGCAGACCGTGAAACAGAGTCAAGCCAAGAGCGAATGCGCCGACAGCGGTTCCTTCCTGGCCAGGCGCCAACTTCTCGACTCGCCGTACAGTCGCCAGAGGTAGCGTAAGGCGGCAAGATCTCCGGTCGAGCGAAGTGAAGGTCAGGTAGGACGTCGACAGGTACAGTTTGCCGGACTATCGCGAGAGACGGCGAGAATCAGTTCGGACTTGGCTCGAGCGACAGGAGAGAGGGAACGAACGTAGGCATCCTCGTGCCCGGCCATTGCCAGCACAGCGTGCACTTCTCCAAGAGGCTGCTCTTCATCTGGCAGGCCAAACGCCTCGCGAAAGAGGTCCTGTGGATCGGAAAGTCCTCATCAGTTGGACGCTCGGCACGACGGGAAGAGGGTCGACTCGCCTCCTTGGTCGGGTCCCGCCAGTACGACTTGCGCTGATGTGTGCGCAGAGACATCTCTGAGCGCTCCTGTGCCCGAGCGCGGCTCTCCCGGTGTCGCTTCGCAGAGGTGAGATAGGCTGGGAGGACGTGGGGCTGCGAGCGAGTCTGAGGGTCGTCTCGGCTGGTGTAGGGTTGCTCGTTCCGTCCGAGTAGGCCAGCAAGACTGCTCGAGCGCGAAAGAAGTTGAGATAGCCGAGGTTGCGAGGTGAGCGAGGTGCGAGAGCGGGTCGAGGAGGCAGAGGGCTGCGCGAGCGAGAGAGTCGACTTCAGCAACCTCGTGAGGCTGTCTTTCAAGCTTCTGGGACAAATCAAAGTCGCTTGAGGAGCAGGCGCATTCCGGAGAAGCGGCGGAATAATGATAACACTGCACAACAGCGAGGGAGAGACAGGAAATCTACGAGGGAAGGCTCTTCCCTCCGTCACACACCCCTCAAGCCTTCGTCCTATCCCTCGCAGCCTGCGCAATGATGGCATCTGACTCGCTCTTCCAGTTGAAGACGCCCCGAGGGACGCCGCCCGCTCCTCCTCCTCCTGGTTTCGCCGCAAGAGCTCGCTCGTGGTGCATGGACCGGCGGATCTTCGGCGCCTTACGCTCGGCCTGCATCTCCTTCTCCAGTTCGACTACCGCGCCAGATGGGTTCCGCAACTTCTTCCTCGTCGTGCCGTCCTCAACGATGACCCGGTCCTGCTCGGCGAGCGCGTTCGACGAGTCCAGTGGCGCAACGCGGCCAACTCGCGCGTTCTGTCCCTTAGCGACAGCAACCTTCTTCATCCTGCTCAGCTGGGTGTTCTTGCCCCAGCCGGCGCCGCGACGAGGAGGCGAGCGTGAGGCATCGTCGAAAGAGGTGTCGATGTCCTCGACGTCCTCCGCTGCTCCTTCGACAATGACGGCAGGCCGAGCCTTCTCCATTCGAAGCGGTACTCGTCGAACCGGTCGCACACCCGCCGCAAGCAGCTCCGGGTGCTGGCGAAACAATTCGCCGTCCTGGCTCGTTGCCTTTGCGCCCTCGACGGCTTCAGCTCCCGCTACGATGTGCTGCTGAGGCGGGATGCGGTAAGGGAAGGTGTTCTCCCATGCTTTGCGCTGTGCGGTTTCGCCTATCGCGGCGGCTGGTCGGTTGTTCTGTGCGTAGGTTGGCATGGCAGCGGCTGGGCGGGAGTGGACGTCGTAGGCTTTGGCGCGAGGAGAGCGATGGAAGAGGGTGAGCGGGCTAGGGAGGAAAGAGGCCGTGAAGATGATCAGGATGAGAAGGAGGACGAGTCGAGGCGGCGACAGTGTCTTGCTGGCGAGGGCGAGGCGGATCATCGTGGCTGTCGACGTTCGACGGTGGCTTGCGTAGGCCTGGCTTGGAGCTCGTCGGTGCGAAGCGGGTCGTGGCAACCCTTCATCCTCAGGCTTCTCCTTGCCCTTCTCCTCAGCAGCGGTACCCGGCTGCGCTCGAGTGGGTGTTGCAGGCGGAGTGTCGGGAAAGACAATAGTGCTGCTCGTCGCTGCGGGTAGTTTTCGGCTGTCGGAACCGAAGAAGGCGCCGATGGGCGTCTCAGGAGGAGTCGAGAGAAGAGAGACTCGGCGTCGGTGCTGCTGAGGGGTGAAGGCGGGGAGGAGTTTCTGCGACGACATGGTATCGAAGTGAGCGTCTGCAGGGCCAGCGAGGTCAGTCAAGGCGCTGGCTAGGAGGAGAACGTCGCTGCGCACCTTGCGGAGGAGACAAAAGAAGCGGGCTTGAGGCAGTCGGCAGAGATGGGACGGCAGCCGCAGTATCGTTCGCGCTCAAAGCGGTACAGCGTCAGGCAGCTTCGCCAGCAGAGCAGTACAGCGGGTTAAGCGAGGCGAGCGGTGAGAGGGAGAGCTGCGAGTCCACCTGGAGGCGGCGGGGAGTGAACTGGTTCGCCGATCAGAGTCCGGAACAATTGCAAGCACTGCCCGGGAAAGGCTAAGCAGGCTTCGTAGGAGAGGCGCTCGAAGAAGGCTGGTCGAAGGCAGGCCCGGATTGGGAAGGTCAAGCCTGCGCGGCTGGTTCGCTGCCTCTTCTGCGCTTCATTACAGCGCCGTTCTGTGCGCATGGAAGAGGTTCGACGGAGGTTCGACGAGCGGTGTCGAGCGGGCGAATGACGAGGGCAGGAAAAGCCAACACACCTCTGCTTTGCCCGGTGCGCCTGTTCCCGCTGCTGGGCAGCTTCCCAGCGCGGCGGACTAACCGGCAGTAGCACTGAAGGCTCGCAGTGTAGCGCGAGCCATCCAAGACGAGTATGAGAGTTCGGTCGAGCCGATGGCGGCCTCAACGCTGCGAATGCAAGCCCATTCATCCTTGCCAGTTACGCCACCTGGAAGTGCGATTGGCCGCACGGTCAGCCTGTACAATCCGGCTGCGGATGTTGAAGTCGCGCAGACAAAGAGAGGCGGATGGCGAAAGCCTTTGTTCTCTTCATCGTGTGACAAAGGACGTCGCATGACCGGTGCTGCAATTCATCCTGCCCGCTCAGCGCGCGACGGGTGCGAGGTCGACGGAGGCGAGTCCGAGCCCCCGAACAGCGCGCGTTGTGTGAGAGTCGTTTGCTGGAAGAAGGGGTGTTCGAGCAGACAGAGTCGAGCCGCCGCCCTTGGAACAGATCGGAATAGGGCATTCACGCTGCCTCGACCGCTCGCAAAGCAAGCTGAAAGGGGCAGCTCGAGCAGACAGAGCGAAGGAGAACAGCACCCGCGGCGAGAAGAGGACGAGGAGAGTTGCGATCCAAACTGATCAGACTGCCAAACGCGATCGAGACGCGCTGATAAGCTGATAGAGTGAGCGCGACGGCGGTCAAAGCACTCGCCTTGTCCTCCTGCTCGTCTTTGTTGGGTCCAGCGAGTCCCTTCTGCTCCTTCGACTCGAACTCACACGCTGTCAACTCCCTCGAGCGCCGACAGAAGGCTTGTCACTCGTCAAGTCGACACGGCGCGCACTCGACGCGCTTCCCCTGGCAACCGCTCGCGAAACGGATTGTCAACGAACATGCCTGCGCCCGCTCACTCGCTCACTCCGCCTCGTCCAGCGCATCGTCCACCTCCCCTTCACTCGACCCCGTCCGCTCACACCTTCCGCCGCGACTGGCTCGCTCCGCTGTCCCCTTCGCCTTCTCAACTCGCTTCTCCGTCACCCAGCGCGACCATGTTCCCGTCTTCGTCCCCAGCAGACTTCCCTCTCGACGCGCCGATGCCGCCCCAGCCCGCGGCGACCCCCTTCACTAAGCCCCTCAACCTGGCAGACGTTGCGGCGGCCGCACTCGCGCGACCAAGGACGCTGGAGCCGTGGGCAGAGCGCGACGACATGGGCGAGTGCCCGCCGTCTCCGTCGTCGTGTGGGTCTGCGTCGCCTTACCCGTCGCTGCCGAGCTCGCCCTTCAGCGATGCGACGTCCTGCGCGATGACCCCGTCGTCCTCGGCGGGCTCGTTCTGCCTCCCTCCGCCCATCACGCCGCCGCCCGTCGCGTCTTCCTCGTCTCGCCTGCCTTCTTCGGCTTCTGCGCCTTCTATCTCGTCCCTGTTGCCGCCTCCAACTCCCCCAAAAGCCGCGAGTATTCCTCGAACCGTTTCCGCCCCGGCTCTCGCGCCCGTCTCGAACGACCCTTGGCACGGCACCGACTTCTCGCTCAAGCTGCTCTTCACGACCAACAACCAGCCCATCTCGACGTCGCACAGGTCGCCGACCGCGCCCGAAGAACCTGAGCAGACCCTCCCACCCGCCTTCTTCCCCTCGCAGCGCATCTCGTTCTCTCCTCGTCTCCGCATCACCTCGCAAAACGGCCTCGCGTTCTCGTCTCTCGGCGGGATGCACCTCGGCGTTACGGGCATGTGCGAGACGCTCGATGAGGAGGGCAACGTCAAGTCGAAGCGGATGATTGCCGACTTCTGCATCGACCTCTCGAGCGGCTTGCGCATCTGGAAGCGCGATGCCGAGTCGGTCAAGAAGACGGCGTCGAAGAAGATGGGACGCGTTGACCTCGAGGAGGACGGCGAGACGCGGCTGCCGCCCGGGACCTACGTCCTCCCGCTCAGCATGAAGGTGCCCAATTCGGACAGGCTGTGCGTTCTCACCGCGTCCAACTCTCTTGACACGACGCTGACATCTACTCGCACAGTCCGCCGTCCTTCGAGTGCGCCCAGTTCCGCATCTCGTACACCATGTCGATTGCGCTCTTCTCCTCGGCGAAGAACTCAAACGGCACGCCCCGGCGGCTCAAGGTGTTCTCCGTTCCCTTCCATGTCCTGCCTTCGACCTTGCCCGCTCCAGCACCCGAGCTCCCCGTCCTCACGCACGACCACAAGAAGGGCGTCTTCGAGTCGCTCATGCGCTCGCTCACCCTCTCGCCTCGACCAACCGAGACCGGCTACCACATCGTGTACCCTTCGCTTCCGACCTCGCACTTCTCGCCTGGCGCGCACGCATCCATTCCTGTATCACTTCGCATCGTCGATCGGCCACTCGAGCCGACCGACTTGTACATCCGCCTCGCCCTCGTTCGCAAGACCTACGTTCGCGAGTCGTCGCAAGGCTCGCTCGCCAACGCCATCGAGGACGAGTGGGGACTTGGACCTGGCGTCTCGCTCGCCGCGCTCGGATACCCCGAGGAGGTCATCGTCGACCCTTGGTGCAAGGAGGAGGAGGAGATTGTCTCCCGCTGGGGCTGGGTCCCGTACTCGTCTCGTCCTGGCGCCGACCCAACTGAGAAGGCGGAGGTCGTCATCAAGGACATCTCCCTCCCGCTCTGCGGCGCAGACGGTCGCGGCTGGACGCACGGCTACTCCACCGCCCTCGACCTCGAGCCGACTTCTCTTCCTCCGACGACGCACGGCGAGTGCAGCTGGTTCTCGCCTGCGTTCCGCACACGCCCGCCCGTCGCCAAGGAGTATGGCCGCCACGTACACGTCTCGACTCGCTTCTTCCTCTCCATCGAAGTCGGCTTTGCCTCGCCCTGCCTCCGCGAAACTTTCGCCGCCCTCCGCCAAGAGTCGCCCGACATGGAGCTTCCGCGACCCAACAGCTTCACCTCTCCCGCCTCGCCCCGCACGAGCGTCTACTCCGGCCAGTCGACGTCGAACCCTTTCTACGTCCCTTCGAACCGCTCTCCTCGCCGCATGCCAGCAGGCCAGGACTCGACTCCCGCTGGCGCCTTTCCCTTCCCCGGCAAGTTGCGCGAGCTCTTCATCCCCGTCACGATCGGCTCGGTCGCGGAACCGGGACTCGCATGCTTGAGCGGGATGACGGAGGCGGAGACGGCTTCGCGGAGGGCTGAGAGGGAGGCGAGGGAGGAGCGCGGCGAGGACACGCGTAGGGACCACGGCGAAGGGCCTGACGGCGCATGGCTCTGCGCTCCTCCGACGTACGAGGACGCCCTCAAGTCGCCTCCCTGCCTCTGAGCGGATGACACCTTTCTCACGGACACTGTTCTTTCGACTTTCGCCTCGCACATTGCATCTCTTTCATCGTTCTTTCGCGCACACTTCGCATCATGCCCTCGCAGTTGGACTCTCCTGGTTGTATCGCTCGCTCGCCTTCTTCCGCACTCTTGTATCACCTAGAAACGAAGACTTCCTCACGCATCTTCCTCTCTCCAACCGGACCGTTGGCGCAAAGCGAGAGAGAGAGAGAGAGACACTGACAACGCGATACAACCCAAATCAACCCTACATCCCTGGCCACGCTTCATTTGACACCCATCTTCTCCGCCCTGCTCTTCGCAATCAACCACATGTCGCGCAGTCCGCGCTTCAGCTCGTCCCTCCACGGCTTCGAGCCGGCAGGCGAGATGCGCAGCTGCTTGCGCACATCTGAGAGGCGCGGTTCGGCTTCGGAGGCGGTGGGAGGCGGGAGCGAGAGGGAGAGGAGGGACTGCGAGCGGAGTCTTGACGTCAGTTATGCTTCCATCTACGAGGAACAGCAGGTAGCGCATTGCGAAAGGCATGGCTAGCCAGAAGCACGAGACGGCAATTGTACTGACCTCGAGTTCGGGTACAATTTCCGCGCGGGAGCGACCGTTGACGAAGGTGATGAAGCGCAGGCCAGGGAAAGCGTCCTCGTAAAGCGAGTTGAGCACCTGTGTTAAGCAGCGCCTCAAACGCATCAGCATCCGATGGACAAGGACCGTTGGCTGAGTTGCTGATGCGATGACTGCGCTCACGCACCTGCAATCGCTTAAGCACCTGCGCCGGCGTAGCCTGCTGACCCGCCTGCGGCGCCTGCTCGCCCTCACTCGCCTTGCTCAAGTTCTTCGTCTCTCCAATCCTCGGGTGGGCAGCCAAGAACGCCGCCTGGTCCTCGACATCCCACTCGTCCACGATTTGCGCCGCGAGGGCGAGCAAATCAGAGTACGATTTGGGCTTGGAAGAGCCGGGAAGGGAGGAGATGCGTTCGTGGAGTTGCGGAGTGAGGAGGGTAGAGAGCGGAGGAGAAGGCTCGAGCAGCTGTTCGAGGACTGGACGATAGACTGAGGGAGAGGGAGAGTGGACGAGAATGTCGATGCGAGGAGGAGGGAGGCCGTTCATCGTTGTTGACAGGAGTGGAGAGAAAGAGGTCGGGGTGAGGGAGGGCTGCAGGTGCGCGAGACAAGGTCAGCGGGCGTCGGTGCTTCAATCAGGGTTATCGGCCGCACTTGGCGGGCTCTTGAGGATCCGGTAAGCTGTGAGGGAGACGGGATAGACGCGAGGAAGCGAGGTGGGGGAGATGGAGGATGTCGAGGAGTTCGGCTCAGGCGAGAGCGGTAATGGGCGGTCTTGCTGTTTTGAGGCTTGTCGAACTGGAGAAAGCACTGTACGAGCCTTCCTAGCGAGAGTGGTCTGGTCGTCGAGGAGTGGGAGAAGCCAACCCTGCTCCCGACCTCCTGCACCTCAACTCGAAGCTCGTTAGCCGCGCTCGAGCTCGCTAGATTGCTCCATAGACCGCTGCGACCCTAGACTGTGGCGCGCACACCATTCCACGCTATCCTCGCTCTTCTGCACCTCCCACTCCTCGAACCGACATCATGCCGCCTCTTCCCGCACTCATCATCGTAATGGGCGCTTCAGGCTGCGGGTGCGTCCTGCTCTGGCTTCTTCGCTTCGCCTGTAAGCTGACCGAACCGCCTTGAGCAGGAAGTCGACCGTTGGGTTGGGCGTCGCAACGGCTTCCGGTGTTCCTTTCGTCGACGGGGACGACTTGCACCCTGCGGCGAATGTAGCGAAGATGAGCGCTGGGAACCCGTTGACGGACGAGGTGCGTGAGGCCCGAACTTGAGGGATGGAGGCAACGCCTCGCTTCTTTCGAAGAAGCTAATCTTCTTTCCTTTCCTGCTTCCACCCACAGGACCGAATTCCTTGGCTGCACAAGATCCGTGAGACCGCCATCCTACTTACCTCACCCGAAGGACTCGCCGCGCTCGACCGCCCCGACGCCCCTCCATCTCCCTCGGAAGTCGACTCCGCCGCGCTCTCTCACGAGCTACACGCGGCCATCTCTCGCATCCAAGCACCATCGCTCAACGCTCGGCTGGAGATGCGGCAACGAGGGGAGAAGAGGGAGAGGGAGGCGGTTGTGGTCGCTTGTTCGGCGTTGACGGTGCAGTATCGTAATTTGCTGAGGGGCGAGGAGGCGAGGTTTGTGCTGCCGAACGAGAAGGAGGTCACTGCGGACAAGCACCTGGATCCGCACATCGAGACGTTCTTCATCTACCGTGCGTCGAGATTGTCCTACCGCTTCAGCGTTTTTCCCTCGTACCTTCTGGCTAACCCTCCCGCCTCTCTCGCAGTCCAAGGCACCCGCCCTCTCCTTCTCAACCGTATGGAACACCGTGCCGGCCACTTCATGAAGGCGTCGATGCTCGACTCGCAGTTGGCGACGCTGCAAGAACCGCACGAGACGGACGAGGTCAACGTCGCGGTTGTCAAGCTGGGCCAGGGCGAGGGCGAGGCGGAAGAGAGGGGCAAGGAGGCGGTCATTGCGGATGCGGTGGCGCGGGCGAGGAGGTTCGTCGGTTGAGGCGACGAGGCAAGCGACGAGGTGAGGAGGAAAAAGAGGACGTCGACTCGGGTCTTCCCGGGTCTCTTCTCGCGTTCAGTATAGGGTTAGCATTGGGCATAGACTGCACTGCATTGCGCCTTATCGAGTCCTTGTGATTTTCCCTCTCGCTCGCGAAGTCGCAATGCGTTGAGGCGCGAGTCGCGTTCGTTCACTCTCGCCAAACTCGCACGGATACGAGATGGACGGCGAGCCAGTGACCAAGCGACGACGCACGACGCCGCCCGTCTCGCAGGGCGAACCCGCGACCGTCGCAGGCGAGCCCACCGCCGACGCCAACCTCGCGACCCAGCAGGACATCCCCGACGAGGACCATGCAGCGCCACCGTCGAGTGCAGCAGGCGCTCACGCAAAGCCACTGTCCGCACTCTTCCAGGCCAAGACACCCAGCCCGAAGAAGAAGAAGCGCACCGTCGACCTCCGTCAGGCGGGGAGGATTGGCGAGGACGACAAGGAGAACTTCACGGCGCTCCTCGCCAGGCTGAACAAGGAGAGTAAGTCGCTCTGTTTCATGCAGTGCACGCGGGCTCATCCGAACGAGGCCGCGGATTGCGGGGGATGTCCCTCTCCCTTCGTCGAGGAAGAGCCGAACGTCGCTCTCCTCGCTCTTTCGTTCGATGCGCTGACAAAATGCCTCACACAGCGCCACAGGAAGAGGCAGAAAAGTGGGGCAGGCCAGATGCGCCAAAGCTGAACCCGCAGCGCGACGGTCTCGGTGCGTCCTTCCTTCTCCTCGTCGCTTGAAGGCGGTCTGACCGCTCCTTTCTTCCCCTTCGCAGTTTTCCAGCAAATCGACATCGAGGAGTTCTCGGCGGGAGGCGGCGCTCCTACGATCAGGGCGTTTGGCGTGACCAAGGTGAGGCGGTCGTTCCTCACCTTGCCTTTGACGCATCTTCGCGTTGCTGACGGGCTTCGGTGCCGCGATTCCGTCGCGCAGAATGGCAACTCGGTTCTGCTACACGTCAAGGGTTTCCTCCCCTACTTCTGGGTCTCGGCGCCGCGCGGCTTCACCAACAGCGACTGCCTCCCCTTCATGGAGCACCTCAATGTGCGTCGGCGCAGCTTCCGCTTCGGTCTGAGCTCGACTTAGAACTCTGCTGACGCTGTCGGTCGCCCGAACTTCCACAGGCCGCCCACTTCAACGGCATCCGCCCTGTCAAGGCCGTCTCGCTCGCCAACAAGCGTTCGCTCTGGGGCTACAAGGGCGACGCCGTCTCTCCCTTCATCAAGATCACCGTCATGGATACGAAGCAGTACCCCAAGGTCCGCAACGCTTTCGAAAGGGGCGAAGTCCAGTACAAGGATTTCTTCGACGGGACGGCGTTGATGACCTACGAGAGCAACATCGCCTACACCCTTCGCTTCATGATCGATCACCACGTGCGTACTTCTCAACGAGCTCGCTGCTAGCAATGCTTATGTCATTGCTCGAGCAGATCGTCGGCATGAACTGGCTGGAGTTGAAGCCGGGAACGTACGAGCGCGCCAAGAACCCCGTCTCGAACTGCCAGTACGAGATCGAGTGCCAGTGCGTTCCTTCCGCCCCATACCTCCCGAGTCCCGCTAACCCGCCGCGGCAGACACGACCAGCTCATCTCGCATCCGGCCGAAGGCGAATGGTCCGGCATCGCTCCTCTCCGCATCCTCTCGTTCGATATCGAGTGCGCCGGTCGGAAGGGTATCTTCCCCGAGCCCGAGATCGACCCGGTCATCCAGATCGCCAACATGGTGACGCGACAAGGTGAGTGCGCTCGTTGATGGGCCGTTGCGAAGGTTGCGCTCGTTTGAGCATCTCTCGCTAATCGTCGGTCTGAATCTCCGCAGGCGAATCGAAGCCCTTCATCCGCAACGTCTTCACACTCAACACCTGCTCGCACATCGTCGGCTCGGACGTCCTCGAATTCAAGAAGGAAGCAGACCTCCTCTCAAAATGGCGCAAGTTCGTTGAGGAGGTCGACCCGGACTTGATCATCGGCTACAACACCAGCCAGTTCGATTTCCCGTACCTCATGGACCGCGCGAAGGCGCTCAAGGTGTCGGACTTCCCGTACTTCAGTCGGCTCAAGGGTGAGTCGTCGGTGCGAGGAGCACTTCAGCCTTCTACGGTTTCGACGCGTGTGCTGACAAAGTCCATCTCTCGACGATAGGCGTGAAGACCGAAGTCAAGGACACGCATTTCTCGTCAAAGGCCTACGGCACCCGCGATTCGAAGGAGACGAGCATGGACGGCCGCCTCCAGCTCGATATCCTCCAGGTCATGCAGCGCGACTACAAGCTGCGCTCGTACACGCTCAACTCGGTTTGCGCGCATTTCCTTGGTGAGTCGGGACGAACAGCAGTCTCAGCTTCGTCGCTCGTTCAGCGACTTGAGCTGATCGATACAAATTCCCGTACAACAGGCGAACAGAAGGAAGACGTGCACCACTCGGTCATCACGGACCTGCAGAACGGTACCGCCGAGTCTCGTCGCCGTCTCGCCGTCTACTGCTTGAAGGTGCGCGACTCGCTGCGAGCGTAGCCGTTGCCAAACTGACAATCCATCCTCTTGCAGGACGCCTACCTCCCGCAACGATTGATGGACAAGCTCATGTGCTTCATCAACTACACCGAGATGGCGCGTGTCACCGGCATCCCCTTCAACTACCTCCTCTCGCGCGGCCAGCAGATCAAGGTCATCTCGCAGCTGTACCGCCAAGCGCTCAAGACGGGCTACGTGATCCCCGCGCTCAAGCAGGAAGGGTCCGACGAGCAGTACGAGGGAGCGACCGTCCTCGAACCGGAGCAAGGCTACTACGACGTTCCCATTGCGACGCTCGATTTCGCCTCGCTTTACCCCTCCATCATGCAGGCGCACAATCTCTGCTACACGACACTCCTCGACGTCAAGATCGCTCAGGCGCTCAACCTCAAGGAGGGCGAGGACTTTGTCCGCACGCCTAACGGAGGTAGGTTGCTTTTCGTACCGCTTCGTCCGCTGTTGCTGACGTGCCCGTTCCGCGCAGACCTGTTCGTCAAGGCGCACAGGCGGAAAGGACTCCTGCCGACGATTCTCGAGGACCTCCTCGCCGCCCGTAAGCGTGCTCGTGCAGAGCTCAAGCAGGAAAAGGACCCGTTCAAGCGTGCCGTCTTGGACGGTCGTCAGCTCGCTTTGAAGGTTTGTCGGTTTCTGACTCCTCGGCTTGTTCTCTTGACTGTGAAGTAGCCCTCGCTGATTGTGCGTTGACTTGACGAACAGGTGTCCGCCAACTCCGTTTACGGATTCACCGGTGCGACGATCGGCAAGCTCCCTTGCCTGCCCATCTCGATGTCGGTCACGGCGTACGGTCGCGAGATGATCGACCAGACGAAGGAGGTACGGACGCGAGCGAACCTTTTGAACTGACTGAGCACGCTTGCTGACGATGTCTCGCACGATGCCTGCAGGTCGTGCAATCGACATACAACACGGCGAACGGTTACGACTACGACGCCAAGGTCATCTACGGCGACACCGATTCCGTCATGGTCCGCTTCGGCTGCCCCGACCTCGAGACGGCGATGAAGCTGGGTGCGTCGCCTTCTTTCTAGGCTCCTCGCTCCCACAGCTGATGCTGTCTCGCTCGCAGGTGCCGAAGCAGCGGACTTCGTCACCTCCAAGTTCATCAAGCCCATCAAGCTTGAGTTCGAGAAGGTCTACTACCCGTATCTACTCATCAGCAAGAAGCGCTACGCTGGGCTGTACTGGACGAAGCCGGAGAAGTACGACAAGATGGACACGAAGGGTATCGAGGTGAGCGCAGAACCTCCCCTCGCCTTCGTCGCCGAGTTAACGGGCTTGGTGAATGGCGTTCGCTCGTAACTTGCGTTTCACAGACCGTCCGCCGCGACAACTGCCGCCTCGTCGTCACCGTTATCGATACCTGCCTGCGCAAGATGCTCATCGAGCGAGACGTGCGGGGAGCCGAAGACTACGCCAAGCAGGTCATCTCGGATCTCTTGCAGAACAAGGTCGACCTGTCGCAGCTCGTCATCACGAAGGCTCTCGCCAAAGCTGGTGCGTCTTGATAGTCCGACCGGCAGGATGCGTGCTGAATGCTTCCCGCCCGCAGACTACGCCGCGAAGCAAGCGCACGTCGAGCTCGCTGAGCGGATGAAGAAGCGCGATGCTGGTTCTGCACCGGCAATGGGTGACCGTGTGGCCTGTGCGTTCGGATCTTTAACGTCTTACCAGCAGCCGCTCACCTCCTTCCGCTTCCCAGACGTGATCATCAAGGGCACGAAGGACGCGCGCGCCTACGAGAAGTCCGAAGACCCGCTATACGTGCTCGAGAACAACATCCCGATCGACACGAAGTACTATCTCGACAACCAGCTCTCGAAGCCGCTTATGCGTATCTTCGAGCCGATCTTGGGCGAGAAGGCGAGCTCGCTGCGTGAGTCGCCTCCTCGCATCGCTTCATACTCAGCGTGACTGATTTCACGATTTGCGACAGTCGCCGGCGACCACACCCGCACTGTCTCGATCGTCGCACCGACTGTCGGCGGCCTCATGAAGTTCGCCGTCAAGACCGTCACCTGCCTCGGCTGCCGCACGCCTCTCAAGCCGAACTCGCTCAGTCAGTCGCTCACCTCCTTCGCCACCCGCCCCCTCGCTGACCCAGTCAGCACGCGCAGACCAAGCCGTCTGCAACAACTGCCGCCCTCGAACGGCCGAGTTGCACGCCAAGCAAGTCTCCATTGCCGCACAAGCAGAAACGGCCTACGCTCGTCTGTGGACGCAGTGCCAACGCTGCCAGGGCTCGCTGCATCAGGTGCGTTGGCGACGACGCTTTTGGCGAAAGAGCAAGGCTGACGAACGCTCTCGGTCGCTTCGCAGGACGTCTTGTGCACGTCGAAAGACTGCCCGATCTTCTACATGCGCAAGAAGGCACAGAAAGAGGCTGTCGACGCCGTCGGAACGCTCAAGCGTTGTGCGTACTGCTGCAAACTTCGTCTCGAGCGCAAAAGCTGACGAATGTCTCCTCGCGCAGTCGACGGAGAGTGGTGAGGCGGCGCTTCGGCTTCGGCATTGTACTCGTCTTCTCGCTTGTCTGTCTTGTCACGATTACGTCCGTCTCGCTCGCTTGCATTGCCGCACTTTCACCTCACTTCGCTCCTCTCGAGAGATTCGCTTCAGTCTGACGTCAAAGTCGTGTATGGATCAGTAAGATGCACTGCACGCAGACGATGCGAGAAAAGGCGTGTGCAAGAAAACGAGTGCAAGGGGATGCAGCGCGCGGGGTGAGGCAAACAGATCTCCTCAACGATGCGAAGGGCACAACTAGGCGACTAAGCGGTGGCAGCGACCGATCCGCTGGCAGGAGCAGTCGACGCCGCGTCGACCTCCATCGTCTCAGCCGCTTTGTCGCCCGCCTTCTCCCTCTCGACCGCTGCCTGCGCCTGAGCCTGAGCCGGCTCCTCCGTTCCCTCACGCTTGACCTGCTCCGCCTGCTGCTGCTGCGGCTGACCTTGCTCGGCAGGTCGACGGAGAGGAAGTTTGATAGCCGCCTGGACGGGCAAGCCGCGCATACGAGCCTCAAAGTCGTCTTCCTCCGTCGCGACCGGCGCGGGCTTGGGTGCAGGTGCTTGAGCGGGTGTAGGTGTGGGTGCAGTCGCCGCGTTCCTCAAGAACCGGTCGAGCGAGTCAACCATCCCCTCTCCACGCCTGACGAACCCATCCAACCTCGCAATCTGTTCCCTCGCAAGATCCAGTTCCTCCCTGAGCGACGCCCTCAGATTTGCGAGGTCCTTGACGCTGAGGGACGAGAGAGGCGCGTCTGCTGGTAGAGCGGGGAGGACGAACGATGCGGCGGTCGGAGGCGGAGGGGGGAGGAGGACAGAGGGAGTCGTGTAGTGCCTGTGGGGAGGATGGGCGTGGTGTGCGTGCGGAGTGTGCGTGGTGTGCTGGTGAGGGACCGCGTGGTGGTGGTGATGGTGGTGCGAGTGAGCGGCGGCGGGAGTCGCGACCGGTGCAGGGGCGGCGGGAGCAGCGGCGCGCGCGTGCGGCTTGGACGCCGCGTTCGCCGCGTTCGCAGTATGCGCCGCGATGGCCGCCAGCTCCGAGAGCGTGTTCCTCGGCGACCCCTGCTGAGGCGCGCTCGTCGACGCCGCCGCAGCAGCAGCGGCCGCCGCCTCCCTTTCCCTCTCCGCCAACACAGCAGGCGACGAAGTCGCAGCCGCCACCGCCGCAGCCTTCTTAGTCGTCGTCTTGCGACGCTTGGCGGGCGGCGCAGGCGTCGACGAGTCTCCAACGGATTGCTCGGCGTCTGAGCCGCCTGAGGGGGGAGGGGAGCCGTCTGCTTGGCCTGTCGCGCGCGCGTGGGCTTCCATCATCGCCGCGCGGTTCTGTGCGAGTAACTGATCAGCCCTTTGTAGCTGATGGTGAGATGGAAGCAAGGCAGGACGCACTTGAGCAGCAGGAGCGGCGGGTACGCGCTTGCGACGCTTGATCGTCGGCTTCTTGAGGTTGACAGGACGGTGTTGGCCGCCGTGCAGCTTGTAGTAGAGGCCTGGTAGCATAGACGAGGTGCCGCAGAGGCGTTGGAAGGCCGTCGATCGGGGAGGGAACGACGAGGACAAGGCGGGGCGATGAAGGGGTTGCGAGAGTCAGCGCGCGGCCCCGGCTTCAGATCAAGCGTATTCAGACCTCTGCAACAGCGCGCGAGAGGCGTACGGGGCGAAGAGAGCGAGAGACGACTCCATCAGATACCTCGCCGAGCGGGCCCGCCTGAGACATTCCCTCGCAGGGTTCGTTCTCCTCCCTCCCTCTTTCTCCTCCTTCTGCTCCTGCGCCGTTGTTCGATGCTCACGAGTCCTTCAGACTCGTATCAAACGCCCTTAACCGAGAACTGAGACCGAAGACCGCGCGAAAGATGCCGCCGAAAGTCGCACGAGATGGAACGAGCGTCGAGCAGGACTCACCGCAAGCGTTGCACGTCACGCGTCCCTCGCCGTCTCGCCTCCAAAGCGGTGTAGTCCCTGCGAGAGCGCGCGAGCGAGGAGAGGTCAGCGCACGCCCGTTTGCTCGCAGATCGAGTCTCGAAGCGACGGCTCGCACCGCTGGGCGCAAGTTCAAACCAAAAGCGAAAGGCGCGACTCACTCGTCCCACAGTTGTGGCACTCCATCACCCCGACTCCCTCCTCCTCGCCTCCTCCTCCTCCCTGCGCTCCCTGCCCTCCACCCGCCGCCTCAACACCCTTCTTCCTCCTCTTCCCCGCGCCCGCTCCCTGTCCACCCCCATACATGATCCGATTATTATAAGCCGGACATCCCTCGCAGCAGGTTTGGCCGCCTGAGCCGTTGCAGATCCCGCCGCCGGGGCAGGAGCCGGGCGCTGGGTCGTCTGCCCGAGAGGCAGAGGGGGTGGGGGCGGTGAGGATTGGTGGAGCGGGTTGGGGAGGGGAGAGGGTGTGCAGTGTTGGAGGGGGAGGGGCGGGAGAAGCGGAGGGAGCTGGGTAGGCGGCGTGAGGAGGAGGAGGAGGGTACGAGTGCGCGAGTGAGGCAGACGCTGCGGCGGCGTGTTGCGTCCAGTGAGTGGGCGCATGAGGCTGCGGAGGTTGCTGAACGGAAGCGGGGTAGGGAGCGGAAGAAGGGCCGGGAGAAGCGGTTGCGGTTGCGGTCGAGCTTGAGGGAACGGCAGACGGGGCGGGACTGCCTGTCCCGCTCGACGGGCGAGCCTGGCGTCGGCTCTTCAAGTACAGACCTGTGCGATGGAAACGCTCAAGTCAGCAACTGACGGTCGGAAAGAGAAAAGGGGTGATTTCGCGGCTGAAACGCACCGCAGGCATTGCAGATCGTCTTTCCCTGCGGGTCGCGCCTCCAAAGCGGCGTCTGCGTCGTCCCACACGACGTGCACACGTTGGGCGGCTTGTCCCTCCTGCTCGACGGGGCGGGGGCCGAGTTCGCCGCCGCCGCCGACGAAGGGGCGTTCGCCTCAGCGGGGCCCTTGAGCTTCGGGAGCTTGCCGTTGTAGTACGGGATCGGGTTGAGCGCCGTGGGAGGCTGGGGAGTCGGGGCGGCAGGGGCGGCTTCGTGCGAGGTGGGCGACGGGGCGGGCGGCGAATGGCTCGCTGCGCGCGGGAGGTTGGTCAAGATGGCTGCGACGGCTGCGTCGGCCGACTGCTGAGACTGAGACGCAGGCGAGGCGCTTCGGCCCGTCGGGTCGGGAGTCGCGCTGGTCCATCCTGCGAGGGAGGCGAGTCTGTGCGGCGACGCTGCTGCTGCTGCTGCGGGAGTGTGGGAAGTGAATGACGAGATGGGCGGGAGGGAGATGTGCTCTGGCTGTGCGGCATTCGCTGCGAGAGGGATGGATCGGGGAGCAGCGGCAGGCGGGTCAGACTGAGGAGCGGGTGGAGCGGGTGGCGCAGGCTGGGGTGGGAGGTGTTGTCCTGCGGGCGAGTGCGGCGACAGGATGGACTGGATGCGCATCATGGCGCGCTCGCCTGTGCGGTGTGCGGTGTGCGATGCGAGGGCGAGTGCGATCGCAAATCAGCTGAGCGAGGCCGGTCGACTCGGGTCGCGCGGGAGGGTGGGTGCTGTCTGTGGCTTGTCGAGCGAGTGCGATCCAGCCGACGAGCACGTGCACCGACTCTCAGCGAGCGCAAGCGGTGCGCGGAAGGAGGGGCGAGTGCGAGCGAGTTGAAATCGGAGCCCTCAGCCAATCACACGGCCGCCGATTCCTCGAGAGTGTGCTGAGTGAGTGTGTGGTGGTGTCGGTGTGGATCACTGGCGATGGAGCTGTCGTCGTTGCTGTTCTCGCTCTCCTCGTCGTCCTCCTCGCCGTGCTGCAATCGCACTCACTCTCGCTCGACTCGCCCAGCCTGAGACACTGATCAAGATCCATCTACTCTCTTATCCTCTTTCTCACTCGACACCGAGATGCGGCTCAACGAGTCAACAGCCCTCGTCAACGACCGCATCGTCCTCCGCCCTTACCGACGATGGCACGTCCCGCGCTACCACGAGTGGATGAGCAGCGACGAGATGAGGGACGCAACCGCGAGTGAGCGACTGACACTGGAGCAGGAGGAGGACATGCAGAGTGCCTTCGGTTCGAGCTCTTTGATCGACTGAAGCTGACGATGGTCGAGGCAAACAGGATCATGGCGACTCGACGAAGACAGTCCGCCCCTCCTCCTCCTCCTCTCGCTTCTCCCGCTCACTTTCACGGTCCCACAGAATTGACATTCATCATCCACCTGCGCCAACCCTCCGCTTCCTCTCCCATACTCGACCCAGCAGGCTTCCTCGCCGCCCACTCCGACCCCTCAACAATGCTAGGCGACGTGAACCTCTTCCTCCACGCGCCCTCGTCTCCTCCTCCATCTTCCTCACCTCCTTCGCAGAGGGCAGAGATGGAAATCATGTTGCCCCCCTCGGATCTCTTCAAACCGCGCACCGGCCTCGCCTCGCTCTCACTCCGGACTTTCCTCTCCTACTCCTCCCGCGCCCTCCACCTCCCTCCCAGCGCGTTCTTTGCCCGGATAGGATTCGACAACGAGGCTAGTTTGGGATTGTTCAAGAGTTTGGGGTTTAGGGAGGGCAAGAGGGTGGAGGTGTTTCGCGAGGTGGAGGTGGTTTGGCCGACGAGTGAGGAGGGGGAGAGGTGGCCGTGGGAAGGGAAGGAGGGGTGGGAGGTGATAGAGTTGGAGGACCCGAGGGATGAGGAGCGGGATTGAGATGTATCGGCCGCAAAGAAGGAATGGAACGCATCTCGCTCGACGTCGATACAGTCCCAAGGGAAGCCCACAGGCAGCGGTAAGACCAGTCTCGATGCTGCTGCAGGGATGAGCCAGAGCGGATCTCTCGAGTCTATCTTGGCCAGTCGAGCCAGGTCAACTCGAATTGAAAGGTCCCTTTTGTTTTGCAACAAGAAATCCAGAACGACTAAGACGAGGTGGAGCCGGGAAGGAACGCGAGAAAGGGGATCCGATAACGGAATGTGAGAGGAGAACCGAGAAGGAGAGCGGACGGGAGAGGGGGTTGGAAAGTCGAACGAAGAGGGGTGGGGGTATCGCGAGCTGAGGGGTGCGTGTTGGGTGTCCAGTATGACAATCTGAGAGGTCGAAGAGTCGAGTAGGCGAGTAGGCGAAAGTTGAAGGATGCGAGTTGAGGCATGCGAGAAGGCGAGTCGGAAAAAGGAGGAGTCGGGGTGCCCAAGGGTAGAGTCGAGTCCGTGACGAAAACCGGGTCGAGAGGGGAAGTCTATGTGTCGAGGGGGAAGGATGAAGGCCGGTTTAGTTGGTCTTCTTGGCGACGGTCGCGGCGGCGCCCTTTGCGGCATCGACCTTGTTCTGGCCGGCCTTCTTGTACGTGCGGTTATAGAACGCCACAAACAAGAAGAGATAACTGGCTGTTTTACGCGGCCCATGGGGCGTCAGCTGCCGCGCTCGCAGAAGCCAACGAAGAGAGGAAGGAGGACGAGGAGAGGAAGGAAACTCACTGAGAAGGGCGCAGCCGAAGATTGCAGCTCCCTCCGTCCCAGCGCACGACCCGAGGGTCGGGAGCGACCCACGGGCGTACGTCCAGGCGAAGTAGCTGTAGCTGGCGAAATAGACCGTGAAGAGGTCGATCACGAACTGGGTGATCTGCAGCGTCGTGAGGTACCTATCCCACGCGGTCTAGTCAGATCTAGCACAAGGGGAGTGAAAGAGCGTGGAACAAACTTCTTCCACCAGATCTTGTAGCCGGCGGCCGTCATGAAGTAGTAATAGTACTTCACGACGGCCCTCGAGCGGAGTCAGCTTTTCCCCTCAACCACATACTCAATGAACGGCCCGCAACGCACCATGAGGACATGCACAAAGAGGTTGAGGGTGATGACGACCCACGAAACCGAGGTGCGTCCGTTGAGCTGCGTGTAGCACAGGACGGCGGTCGCGGTGTGGTGGAAGACGTGGAGGAACTGGAGGGGCTTCTTCTTGACGACGAGGAAGACCGTGTCGAACAACTCCCAGTCTGCGCGCGACGTAGCGTCAGTTTGCGAGAATGGGGCGGCGCGAGAAGGTCGGAGGGGGCGCACACTTGAACTGCGCGGCATCACAACGTCAGCTTCCGCTTCTTCGCGGGACAGGAGGACCACGCACGTAGTAGTTGAAGATGTAGTAGGTCTCGAGGCGGGGCGTCCAGGCCTCGTCGGCGCAGATGGCGTGGAAGAGGCCGTGCTTCCAGATGATGGGGACGATCTGGGCGCGGTAGAGCGTGAGCGAAATCCTCCCAGGCATCACTTCGTCCAGTACGCACCTCCTCGAGCATCAGGGCGAGAAGGAGGCCGGAGCCGGTCGAGAGGAGGAAGTTGTGCAGCATGAAAAGAGGCTTGAAGCCTGTGCATCGGCGGAAAAGGATCGAGTCAGTTTCTGTGAGCTCTGCAAGTTCGAGTCCTTGTTGGTGAAGCTCCTCCGGGACAGGCGAGCTCATCCGCTCGACGGTGTCGTGACCTCGAGCGGTTGAAGCGTGATCGGAACGCGTTCTCGTCGTCTAGCAGGCCTTTCGCTGCCCGTCCAAGGCTCTCCATCCCCCAAGCGTCCCATTGACGCGTCTGCATCTCTAATCCGACGCCGCCGACGCGTTGTTCCTGCACGAGCCCCAACTTCTTGGTCGAAGAAACCCCAAACTCACGGTACGGCTTTGATCCGCGCATGAGCGCCTGTCCTCCAAAGATGACTGCGAGGTAGACTGCGACGGCGACGACGACCTCGGGCGTGGTCGAGAGGGGTGTTTGGCCCGGAATCCAGTGCTCGATGGTGCGCGGGAGCGAAGGGATGGGGAGCGCGTGCAGGAGCGAGTAGACGGGGCCGGGGGACGGTGCGACCATGGTGGATGGACCTGAGCGGGTCGGAAGCGTAGCCTGGGTGCAAGGAGACGGAGGAAGAGAAACGGCGAGAGAGGAACGAGCGTCGGGCGCAGCCAAAGCCGAGGTGGCCAAACACGTCCCTCGCGCGCTCGCACGCTCTCGCCGGGCCTCACTTGGGTCGGCGTTGCGTTCACAGCGACAGATGCTACCAGCCAGATCCAGCAGAGCCCGGCTTGCGAGCCAAGCGAGGCGACAGGGCGTCAGGAAGGTCACCCGCCGGACACCTCTCGCTCGCAACAAAGGACGGCTCGGATGATGGAAAAAGGTGATTGCACGGTAGCTAGACCTCGGAACAACCTGCTGAGTGGTCGAGCGAGGCGAAAGAAGCCGTCGTCGACTCGCCCTCGAGCTCCGAAGTCGATCCTGCGGCGATGCGTCGAGTCAAGGGGACGGGGGAGAATGTAGGCCCTCCGAGCAACGCCCCGCACTGCCACCCTCGAGACCCAGCGCCCTCATATCAGCCAGCGCATCCCGTGCGAGGAAGCGCGGCATCGGGTCCGGCGCCAACGGAAGTCTCGAGAGCAGCCCCCGAAGGGAGGCGAGGCGCCGCCTGCGGTGTCTGTGTGGTCGACAGAAGGGTCCTGGGTGTTCGGTCTGAGCAGCTGGAACGGCAACCGAAGCACGTTCGCTGGACCCTCCTTGAGAGGGAGGGCAGGAAAAGCTACGGCTGCAACCTGCGCGGGCGGGACGAGCGAGTGGTCAGTCGCTGTGAGTGTGCGAGTGCCGTGCGAGCGAGGAGGGTGCTGCTCACTTTGTGCGGCTCTTTTTCATTGTTCGTGGGAGAACGAGCGAAGGGACGGCGCGAGCGCAGGCAGGTGGTCCGCCGGAACTCGAGGGGAGGCTTCCCAGTGACGGTTGTAATCGAGTGGTAATGCTGAATACAACTGATTACACTTGCCGACACTCGCACGCGACCTTCGCGTCGCGGCGTTCTCGACTTGTTGACAAGTGCTCTCTCTTGCTCGTCACACCCGCTGCTGGTTGGGAAACAGCTCAGACAGCACACTCGACCACTCAACTCGACCCTCGCGGCATTGCCAGGCGCACCGCGGACCG
The DNA here is from genome assembly GCF_000320785.1 of Rhodotorula toruloides NP11. Taxonomy (NCBI): domain Eukaryota; kingdom Fungi; phylum Basidiomycota; class Microbotryomycetes; order Sporidiobolales; family Sporidiobolaceae; genus Rhodotorula; species Rhodotorula toruloides. The sequence goes on along the minus strand of NW_015622979.1, from coordinate 386,802 downwards.
ACGACGCCAGCTCCCAACCCTCGACCTCGCCCATCTCGGCACCCACACTCGCTCCGTAGCACACGCCCTGCAGGCCAGCCAGCCAGTCCAGCAGATCCTCCCTTGACTCGACTACATCGTACACAGCCGCGCGACCCCAAAGAACGAGCGTCTCTCTCGCGTCATCGGCATTGACCTCGCGTCCTGGTCACCTCGCCAAACACCCGCTTCCCCTCCCTCAGCCCTCGCTCTTCCTAGCTCTCTCCGCGCGGACAGGACCAGAGGAGGGAGATGTCGCTCGTGCTGCCCAAGCCGGCGCGACAGAGCTCAAGTGACCAGCACGCGCGACGCGAGACGCAGGCGCAGGCTGGAGGTTCGATGGGTCAGGGACCTGCGGGCGCGGCTGAGTCGCGTAGGGCGAACGGGAAGAGCGTTGAGAGGCGGAAGGGGAAGGGCAAGGGGCGGATGATGATGAGTGCGTCGAGTTGTTCCTCCGACTCTGCTTCACGCGACTTGCCGAGGGGGACTTGTTCGCTGACCGGGAGTCGATCATTCGGTTAAACTGCGCGCAGTCAAGATCTTCTACTCCCTCACTTCGCCGCGCTTCCCCTCCTCGTCCGCACCAACACCCAGCACCTCCTCGCACCTCCTCCCCGCCTCCACTCCCTCATCCGACTTCCTCGCCGTCCTCGACCCCTCTCTCGCCCCGTCCCCATCCTCGCACTCCCCTGCTCCTCCCATACCCGCCGCGCCAAGCTCGAGCGAAACAAATTACTCGTGCATGGCGAGGTTGTCGGCGCCTGTTTGGGTGCAGGTTATCGGCAGCTCGTCAAGCGGGCGAAGAGCGGATGGTACCGAGGTTCAGCAGCAGCAGTTTGGGCGCGTGACGCTCAAGACGTGCCTCAGTGCCATCTGCATCTCTCGGTGCGCCGCTTTTCGTTCCCTTCATCTCGCTTTGACGTCGCTGACGCTGGTGCGCCCGAACAGACCTGAGCTCGTCATCGACTCGACCAAGGACTTCTCTGTCTCCGCCGTCGATCCCTACGAGTCCTCGCATCGCCGCCAGCCTCCCAGCGGTCCTAGCACGTCCTCCACGGCCTTCGACACGACCAACGCTTCTTCCGACGCCCGGCCGGGCGAAGGACTCGTCGAGGGAAAGGGAATGTTGTCCTGGACCCTCGCGGAGAAGAAAGAAGGCACGACCATGGTGGTCGGGCGGATTGTTGGAAGTGCGGGGGGAGATAGGCGGAGCAAGCGGCGGAGTGGCGACGATGGGGGCTTTGCGATGGAGATGAGCGAGGGAGAGAGCGATGCGGATGAACCGGAGGAGACGCTCGAAGTTTGGTTGCAGTTGACCGAGGTGCGTACCGTCGCTTCCATCGTTGCTTCACGCTTGCTCACGTGGTCTCGTCTCGCAGCGCGACGCATTCACGCAAGGCCAGTTCCTCGACTGCCTCCGCTCATACCACAACCCAGTCCAGCACCTCCAGAGTGAGATGTCCGACTTTGCCTCCTCCCCTCCCAAGCGTCGCGAATCCGCTCTCTTCACTTCCACATCCTCAGCACTCCCTCTCGCTCGCCCCGCTTCCACCGCGCCTGTACCCTCAGGCGACCCCGTCAAGCGCAAAAGGCCGCGCGAGACGCCTTCACTGCCAATTCCGCCTGTCGCCGCGTCAGTCCCGCCTGCGCCCTTCGCTACCGGCGCCTCATCGCCGGCGTCCTTCCTCCCACCTCCTCCTGCCGCCTCCACCACGAACGAAGCCGGCCTCGCGGGCCTGCAAGACCCTCGCACCCTCGCCCTCCTCGGTCAGATCCTCCCTTCACTCACCGCAGCCGGCGCCGACGCGAGCGGTCTCCTCGCTGCTCTCACGCAGCAGCACCAGCAGAGTCAGCAGGAGGCGCTCTTGCCCGCCATCCAGACGCTCGCCAAGTTCTGCGGGATCAACTTGCCTGCTCAGCAGCCGCAGCCCGTGCCGACGGAGCCGCTGCTCACGTCAACTGCGGCGGACCCGTCTTCGCAGCACTGGCAGTCGGACCTGCCACGCCCTCCGACCGGCGCGCCTTCGACCTCGACCTCGACCTCGACCACGACAGCCACCGCTTCCCGCAAGCCCAAATCCGGCTCGACCTCGTCCACCTCACACCGCGAACACTTTGCCGCAATCGACCTCACTTCGCTCTCAGCCTCGCATGCCCAGGCAGTCGGCAAGCAGAATCCGCGAGACCCGCAGAGCGGGTGTGCAAACTGCAAGAGACGGAAGAGTACGACTTGGAGGGAGGGAAAAGGGCCGGATGGGAAGCTCATGAGCGTTTGTAACGGTTCGTCACGCGCCCTCGTTCGCGTCCCTCAGAATGTGACTGACAAATCCGACGGTTGCGCAGCTTGCGGGACGTTCTACAACAAGAACGGGTACCACCGCACAAAGCAGCCTGCCGGTTCGACCGCATTCGCTACCTCGCCGCCCCTTTCGACCTCCGCCCTTCCCTCTACCTCGGCCAAGCCCGCCGGTCGACCGCTGCAGGGACGCCTGACCGCAACCTGCGAGGCCGACCTCGTCAAGCGCAAGTCGAAGAAGCAGAAGACCGGCTCTTCCACAACCCACCACGCCGGCTTGATCCCGCCCTTGTCGCCGTCGAAGCAGATCGGCCCTCGCTCGCCCGCGCTCAACTTCTCCTTCTCGCCTTCACGCGCGGGCGGCAGGTCTGCCGGCGCAGCTTTTGCCGGGATCATGAGCTCGCCGGGCAAGTCGCCTCGCATGCGCTGCAGGCAGGCCAACGGGACTGCCGCAACGTCGCCTGTTCGTGGACCGTCGAGGCCGTCGAAGGGAGACGGCACAATGTACAACTCGGACGTTGAGGACAACGCATTGAACCCGTTCGCGTTCGGCGGCATCTTCGGCCTCACGAACCGCAGCCCGAGCCGGACTCGCGCGGAATTGCCACGTCCGGCTCGCAACAGCGGCGGAAAAGGTCAGGCGGGCATGCCCAGCTACCTCCTCACCGCCAGCCCCGGTACCGCCCTCGACCGCATCCTCAGCGAAACCAACATCGGATCGATCGGCGGCATTGTCAGCGAGCAGGCCGGCCAGGGCGAGTCAATGCAGTTGGACCAGGCCAGCACCGTCCCGGACGAGTTCAACTTCTTCCTCCAGCCAGGTAGCCCTACGCTCGGCAAGGAGAACGCCCGTCCGAACGCGGCAGGAAAGATCAAGACCGCGACGACCTCGACCGATGCGCCGACTACCGATGCCGACTCGTTCGAATCGGTCCTCTCGTCTCTGCGCCGCAACTTTGATGCCCGCCTGTCGTCGAACGCCTTGACGGCTCCGTCTTCGCCTGCACCCTCGTCGCCATGCGTCTTGCCCAGAACGAGCACTGCCACGCCTGGCTCCAAGGGCAAGGCCCCTCAGTCCTGCGGCCGCCCGCCTCCTTCCATCCTCGACTCTTTCATCGATGGTCTCGTTCCCGCTTTCGCGCTCGACTCGAACGCCGGTGGAGGCGCCGTCATGAGTACCGGCAGGACGCCCGCGAGCGACTCGGACGCTTGGTCGCCGGACAACGCCGCTCAGCGCGATGAAGACCAGACGGTCACGCTCGACTCGTTTGTGGCGTCCAAGTCGCTCGGCCAGCACGACCTGACGCAGGACCAGGCTTCACGCATCACCCGTCCCTCGCACGCCTCAACGAGCAGCTTCGATTTCTCGAACGGCGGTCCGAGCAAGGCCGCCAACCGACGAGCGGCCTTCATCCCCGCTCACCTCCTTGCGCCCTCCGACGCCACCGAGTTCGACTTCGGCTCGCTCCCGCCGTCGAGTCCTCCCCTCCTTCCTAGCGAAGCGTTCCCGACGCCGTCCGACTTTGACGGGATCACTCCCTCTGCCGACGGAGGCGACGCCGACGACCGCGAGTCTCGTCAGCAGCAAGGCGCCGGGATGTTGACTATTGAGGCAGTCGCCGAGACGGTCGCGCGGGAGCCGAATGTCGACACGCGCAACGCCATGATCTCGCTCCTCCAATCGCTCGGCGCATCGTCCGCCGGCTCCGAGCAGGTCCAGCTGCCGGGCATTGCCGCCGACACGGTTCAGCTCGACCGCGACACCGTCAACAAGCTCCTCTCGCTGATCTCGGCAAGCTCGCAAGACGGTTCGACCGTCGCCGCGGTGGACCAGGCCGCGTCGACCTCAGCCACCGCCGCAGCGGCCGACGCCTACATCGCACACGACCAGTCGGCGGACTACTCGAAGCTCGACCTGTTCGGACCGCTCGATGCCGGGTCGTCCACCATGGCCGGCGCACCTCCCGTCGAAGAAGGACAGAGCGGGCAGATGCAGGACCTGTTCCGCGACCTTTTCGATCGCTTCTGATTCTCTTTCCCTTTCTCCTACGACTCTTGCATAGCCCGCATTTGCACACCCAGCTTTACTTACTGTTACCCTTTCGCACGCGCATAGCCTTTCTGTTCGGCCTCCTTTCGTTCAAGCTTTTTGTAGATACCCTCGCATGCCAATGACTACCCTTCGCTTCCCTCGTCGATTTGGGATTCTCGCGAGGAGGGGCCGGAGCCATACAAGTTCGCCCTTGCTTGCCTCACTCACTTCTTCTTCACTCTGACGCTGCCAAAACTCTCCTCTCTCGGCTTACACGCACTCTGTCGACGACTATGGCTAAGGTCCGTTTGCAGGCGTAGGCGAGACAACGAAGGGGAGGCAAATTCGTGTGCGAAGGGTCTGTGCAAGAAAAACGACAAGAGGGGTCGTGTGCGAAGGCGCGGCGTTGTACAGGAGGACACTGGGAACAAGTGAATACAGGTGCGCAAGGCATGAGAATGCGGCTAGTAAGACTTGGGCGGCGGAAGCTTGCGGACGGCAACGGCCCAGTCAGGCGGCGCCTTCTTGCCGTCCTCCTTGCCGACGACGGCGGAGAGGACCCTGAGCCACGTCGCCTTGGCCTCTGGCGAGTCGGCGTAGAAGTCGATCCTGTTGCCGTCTTTGAAGATGAGCCGGAAGGAATTGTCCATGCGCGAGAGGTCTTCGTCTTCGTCCTCGAAGCGGGAGGCTCGGCTCTTGGGCGACTGGACGGTGGCGACGTTGAGATCCTCAACTTGCGAGACGAGCGCAAGGTTGATCTCGACGTGCGAGCGCTTCGTGACTTCGCTGTACGGCACGAGCGTGCTGCCTCGTAGCTTGACGACGCGCCTTCGCCAGACCTGCGGTGCGAGACGGTAAGCAGTTGCTGATAGAAAAGGGTAGCCGATTCAGACTCACGGTCGTGTCGCCGCCGAGCTGGGTAAGGACACCTTCGTGCGTGATCTTGGTAGCCCACTCCGCCAACTCGAGGCCCTCGAGGACCTCGTCCATCGACTTTGGCAAGTTGGCCTTCGGCACGCCCGATACTGCCGGCACGAAGAGCAAGTCGACGGTGAGGGCTCCGCTGCACGAACGAGGCGACGACGAGCTCTTTGAGACGAAGGGAACCAGGATGCGCGACTTCTGCAGCCGGCACTTGCCTGCCTCGCTCGCAAAAGTGACGCGCGCTGTCGCAAGCTGGCCATCGGACGATACGTAATCGAAGAAAGGATCGGGCGTGGGAGGAGGAGCAGTTGGGGTCTTGATCGGTGTCGGCTTCTTCTTGGGCGAGGAGAACAGGCGGAGGGCGCGGTGCGTCTTGCTCGGCGACGCAGGCGGTGTGGGAGCAGGAGAGGGGGCGGAGGGCAGTGTAGGAGTGCTCGAGGGTGGAGGGCGGGGCACCGAGAAGTGGATCGAGAAGGCGAGGTCCTGGTTGCAGATCCTGCATGGACGAGCGTGATGAGCAGAACCGGTTGCGCGCGGAAGGTGAAAAGACGTACAACTCGAACTCCTTCTTGAGCGAAACCTTGCCGCTCAGTTCGCGAACCGCAGCGTCGACTTTCTGTCGGCCGTTGTCGAGTGTCGCGGTTACGGAGACTCGTTGCCTCGGCATGGGCATGCCTTCGAAGCTGACGTCTCGGACTGTTCGCGGACTTGGTCAGTAACTGTCGTTTCGAGTGGCAATGCGAAGCGGCTCACGGAGAACGAAGAGCTGGCCGGCATACTCGCGAGACTTGCGCACGCTTTGCGAGTTGACGCTCATCGTACTGAGCGAGCGATTGATGGCGTGCTGCGAATGAGGTGGTGAGCTGCGTCCCCCGATGCAAGACGAAAGGCATGAACGCACGACGTCTGAGGGACGCTTCTTCCGCCATGCGCGGCCAGGATCGACATCGCCTGCTCGACTACCGGTGAAGTCGCTGACGACGACGAGCTGCTTCGACTCCCTGACACGGTACGTCCGATTGCGTGAGTTGTAGATGTCGTCGAGCGACTCGAGAACGCTGGAACCGAAGCCGGCATCGCCCGCCTTGCGCTCAAAGCCAAGCTCAGGCATCGTAAGCTGCGCTTGCAGCGCCGTCGACGACGTCTCCGCAATGCTTGCGTCGCCCGTCGAGCGACTGCGGCGGCGTGTCGGCCTGCCAGACTTGAGCGGCGCAAGTTGCGGAACGTCGTCGTCGCCTTCCGCGAGCTCCGCCACGCCCAGCAAGCTGTCGCCGCTCCTCCACTCGCCGCCTTCCCGTCCCTTCATGCCACGCTGCAGCCGCTCGAGCGGACTCTGCATCTCCTCCGCGACTTCAGCCGTTAGAGGCGAGCCCACGCTCACTCCGAGCTGTCCTCGTTGAGGCGAGGCGGCGATCGTCGGCATCATGTTGGACGAGAGCGTCGCCGAGCGCGCTTTCGGCGCTGCGTGCGCCTCGATAGCACGCGAGTCTGCCGGCGCGGTCGAGGGCTGCGAGGTCGAGGGAATGGCCGTCTTCGCGGTCGAGGGGAAAGCACCGAAGGAGGGAAGCGGGCTACTGTCGCCGAAGAGCGCCTGGTGCGCCTTCATGCGCTCCTCGAGCCTGTCCCTACCGAGGCGGATGGTACCTCCTCGAAGCGAGCCGTTGACCGACGAACCGTACCACGAGACGCTCGAAGTGGTGACATCGCTGCCGACAAGAGAAGCCTTGCGGGAGAGCACAGGCGAGGCTTCGACATGGCTTGCGGGCGTTGTGGTCTCGGCAGCACGATCGACGTTCAAGGTGGAAGGGGACCCGAGGGCCGCCGGCGCGATTGCGGGCGCCGTCTTGTGTGCGGAATCGTGCGGACGAGGCTGTAGAGGCTTGGTGGCCGGAAGCGCGAGCGGTTGCGCTTCGCCGTCGAGCGTGACGACGGATCGAGCAGCACCATCGTCCTCGAAGCCCAAGAAAGGCGACGTGCCGGGGATATCGGGGAGGGAGAACTGCGACTCGGACTTGACCAGCGAGGGCACCGAGGATTGTTGCGGCGCAAGGGTCGTAACGGCGAGCGAGACGGGTGCTAGTGGGAGAGGCGGTCGACCTGGAGAACCGGGCGCGTCGGGCAAACTGGCTCGTCCGCGCGACAGGATGGCCTCCTTCGTTGCCGTGAAGTGCGCATCGTCCTGCTCTTGCTCGTCGTCATCGTACGACGAGGCGGACATGATCTCGCTAGCGCCATCATCCGCGCCCGACACCGTGGACACGCTGAAAGCCGACGCCGGGGCCTGCGGGATGTTGGGCGATGAGTAGCCGGAGGTGTCATGGTGGCTGGGCAGGTCAGGCTGGTCGGCGAAAGACGGGATCTGGCTGGGTGAGAAGACGTCGGTTTCGTCGAATGCTTCCGACTCCTCGTGAAGGTATTCGTCGATTTGGCCGATGACCTCGTCCATCGCTGAACTGGCAGACGAGACGACAGACTCGTCCGCATCGGATCCGATCTCGACGTCGTGCACCTCGACGCTGCCGCCCTCCTCATAGGTGAAGGAGCCGTCGGGCTGATGCGTGTAGTGTGGCGAGTCGCTCTCTTCGTCCGAGCTGTCGCGACCGTAGTAGCGTCCTTCGTCGCTGAGCGTGCTGGCGTCGCTCAAGCCGCTCCTCCTTCGCTCGTCATCAACCTCAAACTCGAAGACCTCCTCCGTCTCGGCCCATGCGACGCTCTTGCTGCTCGGCTGGCGGCGAACAGTCCGGCCGACCTCCTCGCGCTCCGTCTCTTCGCCGTCATCGTATCCGCTGCTGATAGGCCTCGGACCACGCATACCTCGACGAGTCTGCGCAAGAGCCGAACCGCCTGGCGAGCGCACGGACGAGGAAGGGCTCGCCTCACTCGTATAGTGCCTTTCGCGAGGCGGCGTGTTGGGCGGAGGGACGGACGAGCCGGCGATGATTCGACCGCCTGCAGACGCTGAAGCAGGTCCAGGGCGAGCACCGAGACCCATTTGCCCGTTCATCTTGGCAGATGAGGCGAGCTGCGGCGAGGCATCGTCGCGGGGCAGCTCGTAATAGGCGGAGGGGGCGCTTTCGCGAGTGAGGGGTTCGATCTCGTAGGGCGCCTGCTGAAGCTCGGGCGAAGGAGCTTTGGTCGACTTGGAGGCGAAGGGGGAAGACGAGACGAGGTTGTTCTGGCGGAGAGCGGCGAAGGACGACGTCTGACGACGCGGGATGTCGTCAAGAGGCGGTTGAGGATTACGACTGGCGCTGTCGAAAGCTGGTCGAGTCGGTTTGAAAGGTGAAGAGGAAAGAGTCGCCGTCGTCGGGCTGGGAACCGCGGTCGCCTGCCTGACTGGCATCAGCGGTGCGCCAGGAGAGGACGAGCGACTCCGCGCCAACGAGTCACTGCTCTTCTTCCGACCGAGAGCGAGCTCGTTCAGCTCGGAAGGGTTGCTGTTCTCCTTGACCGGTTCGTCCTGTTCTCCGCTGGCCCTCCTCGAACCACTTGTCCGCCGCCCAAGTCCTCCCTGCGCCGCTGTCGTAGGGATCCTCGACGTGTTGTACAAGCCGAGGCCGGGATTGGCGGCCTTCGATGGCGAACCTCCAGCCAGCTTCTGGAAAGGCGAGTTGGAGACGAGTCCTCCGGTCGACATGTGCTTGAACGAGCCAGAGTTGCGCCGTCGTGCAGCGATGGCTTCTGCGCCTCCTTCAGCGCCGCGTACGCCGGCAATGACGACAGAGGTAGGACGAGGGGCGGAGGACGAGTCGAGGGTACGGGCGGCGGCAGGAGAGCGGGTCGAGTAGACAGAGGCGGGTCGCGGGGGCGTTGGCGCTGCCACTGCAGCTACTGGGGCTGCCATGGTGTGCGCAGATGATGGCGGAGAGGGTCTCAGGTGAGGTGTGCGCTGCCGTTGGCGACAGTCAACATCGAGGATCAGCGGGCGACGAGGGAGCTGGGGGAAGGCAGGCGCACCTGTCAGTCAGTCGAGCCAGCCACTTGTCAAGTAAAGCAAGCTGTCAAGCGAGTCTCGGCCGTGTGCGAGCGAGTGAGCGTGAAGCGTAGCGAGATGAAGAAGGTCGCGCGATGTTGAATGACCTCGACCTCGTCGCAGCAGCTCAGTCGACGCGTTCCTGTGACAGCGCAGGCTTGAGCAGTCAGTAAGTAGCTACGTGGCGCTCTCTGTAACGGGCGCTGGGCTCGGAGGCGACCTGCAAGGTCACGTGCGCGGATGGCGAAGAGGTTGCGAAGTATGCGGAACGGTCTATGGAGGTTGAGGGCTACAACAGAGCGAGTGAAGTATCGTGAAGCAAACTCATGCGAGTGTCGTGAAGGCGAAGGGGATCGGAAGAAGGCTTCAGGCGTCCTCCTGCGGGTGTTCGCCATAGACGCGGACGGGGATCGTCGCTTTGGCGGGTGCTGCTGCATCGCCATTCGCATCGGGAAGAGGCATGATCTCTTGGTAGTTCTCCCATCGCCGCTCAGCCCACTTGGTTCGTCGTTGCGCCATCCTGGAGGGCCAGAGAGTTAGCTCACGAGCCTCGCGGGAAATTTGAAGGAACGCACAGCTCTCGCGCCCAGCCTTTGACGACAGGGTGCTGGATCCGCGTCACAGTCGTCTCGAAGAAGCCTTGCAACGTCTTGCAATGTTGGGCTGTGAACCGGGGAACCAAGTGAGCTGGGCCCGGTGGTGGAGCAGAACGACACGTACAGTTCTCGTACTCGACCGCCTGAACGCAAAGCTCGAACAGGTCGAGGTCCTTGACGAACTTGCTCTCGGGCGTCTCGCGCGCCTCGTACTCCTCCCACAGCGACTTGAGCCGGAGCGAGGCGATAGAAGGGTGTCCAAGCAGGCCAACCATGCGCTCCATCGCTTTCTGCGTGTACCGGCGTGATTAGCACGAGGCCGTGAGGAAGCGTCCGAACGCTGCGCACCTCTTCCAGGGCGAGCTTCTGTGCCTTCGAGACGCCCGAAGCGTGTTCGGGAGTGATGTCGCCGACGTCTGCCTCGGCGAGGTCGTGAACAATCGAGAGCATGACGCATCTGCCGATAAAGGCTCAGTATAGTTCGTCAAGAAGCAATGATCCTGACCTACTTGGAGATGTCGAGCGACTGCGTCTCGGGGAAAGCGAGGCACATCATGGCCATCCTGCGAGCGGAGGAGCGTCAGCAAGATTCGCCGGTCTAGCATAGAGAATCACGCACCGGTACATGTGGTCGGCAATCGACTCTGCGTTCTCGATGCCGTTGTTGACCCATCCTGTCCGCTTGTTCGTCTGCACGAGGCGGTCGGACGGGGTCAGCTGAGTTGTGCACTTTGCTTGTACGTCCGCAATGGCCCCTCTGAGTCAAAAGCGAACGGACAGAGCGTCCACGCACCTGTTTGAGCGGCGAGTCGAACAAGAGTCGGGAAAGAGAGAGAACAAAGAGGTCAGTTGCCCGTCCACCCCGAGCAGGAACAGCACGCGCACCTTGAGACGTTCAAGCGTGTGGAAGAAGCCCAGAACACCCTCCTGACAGTCCTGCGGGACCTCGGGCGCGGCGGGAGTCCCGTTCGTCGATGAGGGCGAGGTTGACATTGTTGACTGAAAGGAGAGCGGGAAGACGCAGGCAGAGCACTGGCAGGTCCGAGTGAACAGTCCAAACTAGTCTGCTAAGCAGCAAAGCCCGTCAAGCCAGCGGAGCGAAAGGGTTGGACACAACGAACAACCTCGACTCGACTCCGCTCTCTGTCTCCGACTCCCGCTGGAGTAAGCCAGTCGCAAGCGGCGCGAGAGCGCACAACTCTGACGGGGCGAAGGCGAGGCAGGAAAACGGGATGATTACAAGGAACGCCAGTCTTGGGCTAGAGGGAACAAGCGAGGGGGAAGAAGCGCCAGCAAGGCGCAAGCGGTATCGACGCTAACAAGCGAGGGGAAATGGGGACGAGGTTGGAGGGGTATAGAGAGGCCAGGGGATCTCGGGGCGAGCGGGCGAGGGGAATCGCCTCTTACTCCTCGTCCTCCTCCTCCTCCGACTCGGCCTTCTTTGCCTTCTTCGCGGCGCGCTTCGGGGCGGCCTTCTTCTTGGCGGCGGTCTATTGATTGAGAGTGTCGAGACGGTCAGCGTCGTCAAAGGCGGCGCAAATGAGCGAGAGAGTACTCACCTTCTTCTTCGGCTTCTCCTCCTCTTCCTCGTCCTCGTCATCCTCCTCCTGCGCCTTGGCCTTGCGCTTGGCAGTCTTCTTGACGGCCTTCTTCGGCTTCTGCTCCTCCTGTGAAGGCAATGGGCAAAAGGTCAATTCGCTAGTCTGGTCGGCAGTTGACGAGAAGGCGAACAAACCTCCTCCTCGGTCTCAGCGGCCTCTTCCTCCTCCTCGCTCTCATCCTTCTTCTTCTTGGCAGCCCTCTTCTTCGGAGCGGCCTACGCGAGGGAAGCGACCGAAGTCAGTGCAGTTCCGCTGCGAGCGAGCCGTGAGGCGGGACGCACCTTCGCCTTCTTCGGCTTCTCCTCCTCCTCTTCCTCGTCGTCCTCCTCGGTAGCCTTCTTCTTCTTGGGAGCGCGCGTGCTCTTCTTCTTCTTCGGCGTATCGATGGGGTTGCCCTCCTCGTCGAGCTCGACCGGCTTGCGCGCCGTCTCGGGGATGTCCTCGTCGGCAACTGCACACGCGTGATGAGAGCGTCAGCTAAATCAGCGAGACAGAGGCAACTCAGGCGGGCGCACCGTGACCCTCCTCGAATGCCTTCCTCACCCTCTCCTGGTCCTCAGGCGTGAGGTCCTCATAGCCGTCGAGCTCCTCAGCCGACTCAAACGAGGCGCGCATGTTCTCGAACTACTTGGGCGTCACGCACCCCCAGTGCCTCCAGGCGAAGCTGGAGTTGCCCTCTGTCAGGCGGGAAGGCGGATCAAGGAGGAGGCGAATCGAGCAGGACAGGGTTCGGCCGAGTTTAAGGTCAGCTTCGGCCCACAAATAAGGCAGCTGTGAGCACACGCACGGATGGTGACGAGAGTGCCGCAACGGAGGCTGCCCTGCGAAGAGAGTCGAGCGGTGAGTTGAGGACGTTCACGGGCGGCGCCGCAACTTGGGTGAAAGGGACTCGCCTTGGGAATCGCATTTCCGTGACAAGGCTTAGCACCTTTGCACTTCGAAGTTCCAAGCTCTAGAAGCCAGGGCAGTCGAAAGGAACGTCGGAGGGGCGAAGGAAGCGAAAGGAGGGGTTGAGACGCCGAAACGGGCGAGAAAGGGCGGGTTTGAAGCGCGACGGTGGGCGGAGTTGACAGAGACATTGGTGGGCAGTGCAAATGGTCGAGCGGCGAGAAAGGCGTTGGCGAAGCGGAAGGAGGGCGAAGAAGGTCGAGGAGCGGAGAGGGGAAGAAGGCGGGGTGAGAGGGACAGGGTATGAAGAGGCGTCAGTTGCGCGTTCCAGCATTCAAGAGGAAGGGAGAGCGACTGACTTGCGTACTCGAGACGGTAGCTCATCTTGTGAGGTGTTGTGAGGGGAGTGTGCGGGGAGGTGACGCTGTGAGGCGGCGAGCAGGCGACAGAATGGTTTGTGGTCGCGCAGGAGTGGCGAAGAGAAGTACACAGAACAATTGGTCAGCTTTTCGACCTCCCGCAAATGGTTAAACGCGCGATCAAGCGTGATGAGGTAGTTGCTGGACGGCGAGGACGAGGAGACTGGCGCGGGGCTTGCGGGTAGTGCGACCGGCTTCGACAGACTCCAAACACACCTTAAAGAAGCTAGAGACACTCGGTGAAGCTGCTCGAGCGGTGAGAAGCGGTGCGAGGTGAAGCGGGCGAGGTCAACGAGCAAGAGGGTCGATGTCAACGCGACGTTCCGGCAAATTCGCGCTTCAGATGGCAGTAAGGGTATTGAACATTGGGCTGTAGCTGGTCTACAGTCGCGCGGATCGCCTTCTACAATCCCGCCGCCCTTTTGACATCTCTCCCGTCCCAGCACCGAACGTCAACCCGCCTCACACCTTTGCCAGCGTGCCACAACGCGCCTCTGCGGAGCAGCAAAGTCAGTGGAAGTTGGCTTCCGGCCGCGGAACAGCCCAAGCAAGCCGCAAGCGAAGGGAGGATGAAGTTCGCGAAAAATCGTGGCAGCGGCAGCTGGTAATGGGGCAGAGTGCCTAGAGTCACACGCAGAAGCTCAGGCTAGTCCCCTGTACCGCGCCTAGATCGAGCAAGAACGGGAATGGCAGCTTGTCAAAGCGAAGAAGCGAGACGAGAGGCTTCAAGGCATCAAAGTTGCGGTGGTGAGAGCGACGCAGAGCTGCCCTCGACGTCCAACTTGGCGCCCTATCTGTGGCGAAGCGTATTATCCGTCCCACGCTACACTCACCCGGCGAGAAGCCGTCGGGAGTTGGGAGGGCGAGTCGAGCGTGCGGCAGAACGACGGCACCTCCCGGGCTGCGGGTTGGACGGACGTGGATGTCGGAAGCGGTAGAAGGATTCAGCGAGCTCAGCGAGCCCAGCGGATGTGTGAGAGAAGCCAGCATTAGGTCGCCTGAGTTGGCGACGAATCACAAGGGGGGCTCGGGCTCATCACAAGGGAGCGGCGCCGACACCAGCTCGCCGAGAGGTCGACGCGTGTCCCAGCGTACTGTCAGGGCCCTTCTGGGTACCATCCGCCACTTCTCGCCCGCGCGCTAGGCCTGAGGACGCCGGGACAGGTGGTGGGTGATGAAGGCGAGTCCCATCCCAACCACCGCTCCAACCACCTCTAGAGGGCCGGCTGACCCGCGTATCGTCATCGCAGTACCTCTTTGCGGCTATTGATGCACGCAAGGCGCGCGCACGGGAGCAGAGCGGCGGAGTTGCCAACGGCAGGGTGGGGCGGACGCGGTACAGCGCAGATGAGCTCAAGCGCTTGGTCGTGGAGGCCAGCGAGGCCGTGGTGCGTCTCACAGTCCCTTTTCAGGCCGCCACGGGCGCGCACAGCTGACCAGAAGGCTCCGTTGCCGTGCTTGCTCTCCTCCGCTTCCAGGACGACAAGTCGGCCGCGAACGAGTTCCAGGAGACGCTCGAGCGCATAGTGAACGAGATCAAGAATACGACCGTGCGTGCTGCCATCTGGATGACCTCGTCTAGCCCGCTGACCCTCTGGCCCGCAGGAACACTCTGGTCCGTTCCTCCAAAAGGTTCGCAAGGCAGACGTGCCCGACTACTACGATGGTGCGCGCGCTCGCATGCTTCAGAGATGCCATCATAGTGACTCTTTCTCTCCACAGTCATCAAACGCCCGATGGACCTCGCAACCTTGCTCAAGAAGGTCAAGCAGCAGTCGTACCGGACGAAGAAGGCGTTCGCAGAGGACCTCGACCTCATTTGGTCCAACTGCTTGCTCTACAACAGTCATCCGGTGCGTAATGGGGAAGGCGGAAGCAGCGGGCCGAGCTGACACGACTTTCTCGCAGAGCCACCCGCTCCGACACTCGGCTGAAGTCCTTCGAGCCAAGTCGAACCAGCTTCTCGAGTTCATTACCGACCCGACCCTCTCGCAACGATCCCTCCTCGCCGCTCACATGTCCTCAGCTGCACTCGACGCACGACGGGCGGGCAGCACTCGGGTCGGAACGCCGGACGAGGATGCGGATGCGGACGCGGAGAGCGATGACGAGCCGGCGCGGCACAAGCGGGCGCTGAGCGAGAGGTTTCTGAACGGGATCAACGGCGACAGTGAGTTCTCTCAAGCGGATCAAGGCGAACCTGGACTGACATTTCCTCCTCAGCTCCTCACGACTCGTCTGCCTCGCCTGCACCATCGCGCTCTGCCACACCTGGCATCACTCGACGTTTGAGCCGCAAGTTCAGCGCAGGACCCGTGCGTTGTCACCCTCGCTTTCGCGCGAAATCGCGCTAACCTGTACACTACAGCTCGGCCGCGTCTCTCCCTCACCTGAACCGACTCCCCCTCCTCCTGCCGGCCTCCCCTTCGAAGAGCAGCCCGCCTTCGTCCGAACACCTCAGTCGATGCACGAGTTTCTCCTCCTCGACCGCGAGCTCTCCAAGCTCGAAGGTTCCGGCTTCAAGCCGACCAAATCGAGTGCCTCCGCCCTCCTCCCTCCTTCCGCCTTCGAACCAGCCTCTTCTACCGTCATCGCAACCAGGTCGAAGCGCAAGACGCACAAGGAGCACATTGCCGACCTCGTCCACCGCCTCAACCCCGACTTGCTGCCGAAACCTCCCGCCGAACCCGCTTCGTCGACCGAGAACTCGCCCGCTGCCTCGACTCCCACTGCACAATCCGAGCCTCGATGTCAGCCTACGCAGCCTCTCGAGGCAGTTTGGTGGGACATTGTCGGTCCTGCACCCTCCTCTTCCGCCCTCATCCCCGCTCCTTCCGCCTCAACCACCGTCAACGGCATCAACGGCCACGTCGCCGAGTCATCTGCGCCGCCTGCACCTTCGGCCGTACCAGCCCTCGCAGCGGGCATGCCGCACGTTCCTTGGGTTGGCTACTCGGCCACACCCTTCGCTACCTCGACCGGCTCGCGTGCGGGTCCAGGATTGGACGCGAAGGGCAAGGGCAAGCAGAAGGCGGGAGAAGTCGCCATTCGTGCGAATGGAGTGTCGAAGCAGGTTGCGAGGCGGAAAGAGGCGGATGTTGGGCTGGCGCCAAAGATGCGGCGAAACTGTGAGACGTGGAGGCGGATCAGGAGGGTCGGTGCGGTTTTGGCGAGGGAGAGTACAACGGCAGATCTTGTACGTCCCATTGCGCCTTATCTCGGCCGGCGCCTTCTGACGCTTGCACTTGCAGGAATCGCCGGTTGTCTCGTCCGACGAATCCGATACCGATCTTCCGGCTATGAACGGCATGGACGTCGACGGTGCGCGACCTGCGAAGCGACGACGGCGAAGCCGTCCGATGTTGTCGGCCATCAGCGTCCCTCAGCGAGCCCTTGCTTGCCCAGCAACAGCGCCAGTCGCCGCGCGAGAAGCGATGCGCAGCTTTGCAGGAGGTATGCTTGCGCATTCGGGCTTCGAAGGTGCGTCTCGCTTCTTCTCCTTGCGATCTCAGTCCTTTCTCACAACTCATCGCGCAGGTGCGAACGCCGGCGCTCTCGACGTACTGGGCCATGTTGCGGGCGAGTATCTCGCAAACATGGCGCGGACACTGCGGTTCTACTCTGATCGCTATGGCGCCGATATGTCTGACAAGGTGAGTAGCGCTTTCTCTCTCCAGGCGAGAAAGTCCTGCTGACCCGCTCCGTCGCGCAGCGCATCCTCGTACACGCGCTCGGCGAGAACGGCGTGCCATCGCCAGCGCATCTGCAGGCATACGTCTCTGAAGACGTCGACCGCTACGGCTCGCGGCTTTCCGACTTGCTCGCCAAGCTTGAGCGTGCACGGCGAGAACAGCTCGATTCGCTGACCGAGGAGGACGTCGCTCGAGCCGACGGTGCCGATGAGGCGCTCTTCGCCGACGATGGCGAGGCGTTCGTCGCGGGTGACTTTGCGACGAGGATCGGCGAGGACTTCTTCGGTGTCGCGGAGCAGGGGTTGGATCAGGAGCTGAGCGTGTCGACTCTGGTGCTGCCGAAGTGGATCTTGCGGGGCGAGCCAAGACCGCTCGATAGCGCATCAACAAGGTGCGTTAACCTTCGCTCGCTTAGTCCTCCGGCTTCCGATGCTAACCTCGATACTCTTCGCAGCTCTCTCGCCTACTCGCCTCCTCCCGCCTTCGTCCCCCTCACGCCAGACGCCGTCTCGTTCCAGATCGGCCTCCTTCGACCGTACCTCTCCCACCGCGCAGCCCGCCCCGACCTCGGTCTCGCCGACGAGGCAGGCCATCTCTCCGGCACGTCGTCGCGCTCGAAGACCGGCGTGCGGCACAAGGTCCCGCCTCACGGCCGCATCCCGTTCAAGGGCAAGAGGCGGCCCGACGACCCGACTATGCCCGCAGCGATTGCGGCGCAGCTTGCGGGCGCGAACGAGCCGAAGAAGAAGAAGAGAAAGGTCGCGCAGGTGGAAGAAGCGGTCGTCGAGAGCGGCGGCGAGTGAACGTAAAGGAAAGTGAAAATCGAAGTTGCAGTACTAGTTCATCTTGGCGGTGAGAGCTCGCTGGAGAGATGCATAGCGATGGAATCGACCTTCTAGTCGCTGTCCCTCTAGTCGCTGTCCCGCTTCGAAGGCTCGCCGTCTAGAAGGATGTGATCTCGCCGTCCGCGAAGCTCAGCCCGCCGAACTCGCGCTCCATCTCTTTCTGTTCTACCCGGGAGCTGTTCAAGTGGGCGCTGCATGTGCTGAGAATGGCGGGAGAAGCGAGCGTGAGGGAGGAAGCGGTCGGATAGGCGGGCGAGGAAGGTTGCGAGGCGGTACTCGTCGCCGAGCTGGGTGTCGGCTGTTCCGATGCCTCTGCTGAAGACTGTGAAGGCGCTTCGGATTGAATGGAGAGGGAGCGAAGTGGTGAACGAGTGTTGCGAGGGCTGGCTGGCGGTCGACGATTCTGGGAAGGTCAAGATGGTCAGCTTCCTCCGCTTCATCGCCCAGCCACACGCACCTGGTTCTCGCCTGACGTCTCGGGATCAGAAAGAGGCTCGGAGGATTGCAGAGGTACGGAAAAGCGGTCGTCCGCGCCATTAGCCAGGCAGTCGAAAAAGACTCGAAAGCCCGCGTGCGAGCCCTGGCTCTTTAGCTCCGCGATTGGTCTTGAGCAAGGCGGTGCAGAAGGGGTCGAAGGGAAGGAGACAATCCCTCGGGGAAGCAGCGGGCTGAATGTCGAGTCGGCGGATAGAAAAGATGAGGATTTTCTTCCGGACCGCGAGGACGTCCTTCGTCGCTTCGAGCGGTGATTGTCTGTCGCGAGTGCCATTGAGATCATCGTGTGCTCCCGCCAGACCCTCGCTCACCGCAAAGCGGAAACAACAGACGCACCTGTCGACCTCGTGCCCGCAACAGTCTCCACCGCCGCCGTAGCAAGCTCGCTTGTTGGCCGCACAGTCTCGCTGACGTGCTGCAAGACCCCAGGAGGAACGGCGCCTCGTCTCCGAGGCGATGAGAGCGGGGTGAAGGAAGAGGAGGACGAAGGCGAAGAGGGCGGTTCTGAGGCGGCTCGGGGACAGGATGGCATGGGCAGCGAGCCAGCGGTCTTCACTAGCGATGCGAGCTGGCGTGCCTGAGCAGCGAGCGGATTTGAGCGAGTTTGCGGTGTGCGAGAGGAGAAGAAGCGGGAGAGCGGGAGAGGAGCAAGAGGGTCGTCTGATTGCGACGCCTTCGTCTCGGCGCCTCTTGAAGCAGGGTAGCAAGTGCAGTAAGTGTACCTAGCGGTGAACCAGAGCGAGAAAAGAAGCAGGCAGATCGCGAAGCAGACGCATCAATGGGGAGGCACAGCGAAACGAAGACGAGCCCGCGAGCGCATTCTGTCGCCGATCAGCACACGGAGTTGCACTTCTAAATCTTGAGGAGACCGTCTACCGGGATGCCCTGCGGCGGGCTGGCCTTCATGAAGGCGGCGCGAATCGGAGTGACCGAGACGGCTCCACTGTGAATGGCATGCTTGTCCGTGCCTTCGACCTGTTCGACGCGAGGACGTCAGCGAGACAACCAGGCGAGAGCGGTGAGAGTGAAGTGGGACACCCACCAAGTCATCCATCTTCGGATTGACGAGCGCCGAAAGATCCGGCGCGAACACGAAGTGCAGCCTCTCCTTCCAGTGCTCGTCGCGCACCATCAGGTTCTCGCTCCCTTCACTCTGCTCTGCGCCGCCAGTCTCCTGCTTCGGCTCAGCGACCGCAGCTGGTCCACCTTTCTCCTCTGAAGCGGCCGAGTCGGGGTGCGGGGTCGACTTGAAGAGACGGCCGTACGAGGTGCGAGCCATAGTCGTCCATCGGACCTCTGGTGACGAGACGATGTCGGGGAGAAGCTGTCGAGGACAGTTGGATTAGCCGAATCTCGGCGAGACGCTCACAACAAGCGGGAATGTGGACGCACAGGCACGTTGACCGAGTACACGTCGACCTTGCTGTCGCCCTCGCCGAAGCCAAGCTTGTACAGCCGCTCGACGACTTGACAAGACAGCTTGACGGCGGCGTCGACGAACTCTTGCGGCGGGGGCTTGTAGCCTTCCATCAAGCCCCACGAGAGCGCAATCGCGTGCGAGCCGGAAATGGCAGCAGCCATGGCTGCGCCGACGGTACCGCTGCGAGCGAGAGCGCGTCAGCTGGGTTGGACGAAAGAAGGCAAGAGGGAACGAACGAGGACATGGCGAAGGCGGTACTGGTGTTGCGTCCAAAGTTTGGTCTGCACACGATTCGCATGAGTACAACTTGGCGCGAGAAAGGCGGCTAGCGGGAAAGGCGCACCCAGAGATAACGAGATCAAAGGAGTCGGGCGGGAAGAGGTTGTTGAGGGCGATTGAGGCACAGGTGGCTGTCGAGAGGAATCGTGCGCTTGTAAGCACACTCCCAGTATGAAGTTGTGAGGATCAGAGGCGCTTACCTGGCGTCCCCTGCAAGAGAACCCATTCCATCTCGCCGTCCTTGGTGGTCCGCGGCAGGTCTCTCAACTCGCCTTTGGTTCCGTCCTCTCCTGCAGGATAGTCTGCAGTCCGCAAGACATCATCAGCGTCAATTTGCTGGAAAAGAGCCACACAGAGCGTTCGAGGACGCACAGTATTGGCCAGTGACCTTGTCCCCGATCAAATAGCTTTTCCCGACCCAGCTCTTCTGACTATCCGGCACAACAACCCTCACGTCCCATCCGAGCTGCTCGACCAGTCCTCGCGCGAAGGGGTAGATGAAAGGCGAGTGACCGGTCTTGGGAGAGGGGCGGCCGTCGTCGTTCGTGAGCAAGACGCGGAGTCGGCGGTTGGGTGGTGAAGATGAGGGCATGATGCTTTGCGGGCGCTGCGGTGGTCGCGAGGCGGTACGATGCCTTGTGAGAAGTGGACAGCGATCCGGACGAGGTGAGGTGGGGATTGGCGAAGTGAGTGAAGGAGTCGGGGGTCGTGCGGGCGGCGCAGGCAAGAGTGAAGGGACTCGAGAGCAGCCGTGGCTTCAGCGAATGGCCGAACAGCGAGATTGCGGTCTCAAGACGGAGGACAACGTTCGCAAGCCGACCCGTAGAAGGCGAACTCCCGCAGCAATCTCTCAAAGACGAGTAGCAGTAATTCAGTACAGTACAGACATACTCACTCGAGCGTATGATACCCGCCTCCTTCCGCCGTCGTCGAAGGCAGCGGCGCAACCGGGTCCTTCCTGCTCCCAGTCTTCCCGCCGCCCGAGCCTCCTCCTCCTGCACTCTTTCTGCCCGAGCCGGATGACGGCGGTGGAGGGGGCGGAGGAGTCGCACTGCCGGCGGAGGCTTCCTCATCGAGCGAGAAGCGGGTTTGATACGAGTGTTGCTGAGCGGGCGCGGACCAGACTGCGCGAGATTGCCGAGCGCGTGAGCTCAGAGCTACAGTCATACCGTTCAGCTGTACGCACCGGTCTCGCCAGTCTCGTGCCGCGCTCCGCCGCCGAACGAAGGGAAGGAGCCTGGGATCCGGTCGGCCAAACCACCTGGAAGGCTGAAGCCGGCCCCCTGATACCCGAAGCTGTTCTCGCCGCGCGCTCGTAGCTGACTCAGCGCGTTCATGATCGTGATGAACTGCCCGAAAGAGGTGAGCGGACAGAAGGGAACGTAGAAAAGGGCTTTCAGGATGCACCTTGAGCAGCCAGTTGACCATGATCAGAACCCGCACGAGCCCGTGAGTGCTGTTCGACACGAACCACTGCGAGAAGGGGCCTCCGTCAGTTCAGCAAAGAATGGAAAGGACTGGGAAGGGAACGAACGAGGAAGTCGAGGAAGATGGATCCTCCGAGGACGGCGACGAACTGGGCGATGCGCGACGATACGACTCAGCCTTCATCCTCACTGTGATCTCAGAATCATACGCGGGATACGCACCTGCCGAACCGTCTCTGCGGCACTCCCACCCTCGTCCATCCTCGTAACGACCATCAGCCCAACGATCGATATCGCCGGGTTCCACGCCGGTGCATCCGACAGTGCTGCGACGCAGGAGAAAATTGTGTGACCCTGCAGGAGCCGTGTGAGGTCGAGGTCGCTCATCGCTTCCGCTGAGGGGGCCGAGTCGAGGAGGTGGGGAAAGGAGAGGGCGAGCGAGAGGAGCTGTGGCGGCGCAAGGGAGTCGCAGGGTTCCTATAGGAGATCTGAGCCTGTGTGGGTAGCCTCTGGCGCTGTCAGCGAGGGTTGTTCGTGGTCGACCCTTCGCGAAGGTGACGCCCGCAGGCTGACCCAGGACCGCTGGCTTGCCTCGCTTAGATGGGCTGGCGGCGCTGTCAAGACGCTTGCAGCGACGCCGGCAACCACGCTAAGCCACACGCGTGCAGCCGCCTCTTCTCCCGCCCGCTCACGTCTCCTCGACGCTCTCATCCTTCCTGCGTTTGTCGCTTGCGATGGTGTTGTGGGGCAAGGACTTCAATGGCTGGAAGCGCGGAGGATGAATTGCCCGAAGCGCTCTCGCCGTGCAGTGCTCGCCGGCTCCAACCCTTCCTTGCTCGTTCTTTTCCGCGACACCTACGGCTGTCGAAGGCGGCCACGCCTGTCGCCGGCGAAGAGGCTGCTAGGCCGTCGAGCTGCTCCACTTTCCGGCCGACATCGTGGGACATCTCGCAAGTCCTTTCGATACTCCGCTGTAGTCTTCCCTCCTTGCCTCTTCTCGTCCCTCCTCCTCTGGCTTTCCTCGCCTACGGGTGGCGTGCTCTGCCGAATCTCTGTCCCTTCTCTCGGTGTGCGCTGCGTGTGGGAGGGGAGTGGACCCCGTAACGAGAGGTGAGACGGGTCTTGTTCCAGCGCCAACTCCTCTTCCCCTTGTAACGTCGTCCTTCTACCGCAAGACTCGCTGTGTTGCACTCGACGCCTACGGTAAGAGCGCACGCAGGCTCGAGTGGTCGCCGACAGCCTCTTTGCTCTGCAGAGTCGCGACCGCCGCCCTGCGAAGACGCTCAAAGAGACGTCAACCAGCTTTCGCAGCGCAGGAAGAGATGCAACTCACCTCTGACCGACGTCGACGAGACGATCGAGCTCGTGCGGTATGAACGGCGACAGCCCGCGCACGAGGCCAGCGAGGATGGCGCCCGCAAGGTTGTCTCCCGCGCCCGTGACCGTGCCAACTTGTCGCTCGTCGAGCTCGAGGGCGGGGTAGTGTCGCAAGACGATTGCCTCGCTCGGCTGGCTGCTGCGGACAACGACGGTGCCCTTGCGCGAGGGAAGTGACGACCACGCTGCGACGTTGTCGACCCCCGAAACTCGTTGGACGACGAGGACGCCCCGCGAGCCGCTCTTGATGAACAACGAGCCAAAGAGCGATGTCGAAATGAGACGGACAGCCATCTGCGCGACGCCTTCGTCGATGACCCATTTCGGCAAACGAAGCGAGAGGTCGTGCGCAGGGACGGTGACATGGTCGAACCACGGCGCCGAGTTGTACAGCGGGTGGTCGGAGAAGGCGATGTGTTGGTAGAGATGCGAAAGTTCGTGAATATTGGGTGCTGAGAAAGAGACGTAGGACGAGGTTGCGGGGAGGATGGATGCGAGTTGAGGCTTCTTCTCGAGTGCGCGGAGGAGCTGGAGGGCTTTGGCGTTTGAGGTCGGTTCGAAGAAGGCTACATATGCAGCGCAATCAGTGATAGGTCGAGGGAAGCGCGAGCAAGGGCTCACTTGAGATACTTCGGTCGAGGCAGTGCGTGACGAGGTCTGCGATCGCCTCCTGCGAGAGGTTGCCGTCAAAGCAAACAAGCTTCGGCGAAGCAGACTGTATCCTCTCGAGGATCTGTAAGGCCGGAGGTCAGCAAGTCCCGGCGCGAGTTCGCATACGCAGCTCACCTCCTTCCCGCGCAACTCGGTCGCGATACCCATATCCGCGATCCCTCCAAGGAGGTCGCCCTTCTCGTCAAGCAAGATCCCGCATGTAGCCGTTCCGCTCGTGGACGTCGAGATGAGTCCGTCGTCTCGCATTCCTCGCTTCGCCAGCCCGCTCTTCGCAACGCCTCCGAGCAAGTCATCCGCAACAGGCGCGACGAGCATGACTTCGTTCTTGCTCGTATCGGAGAGAAGGGAGTGAGCTGCGCCGGCAACATTGCCTGCGACGCCTCCGAGCGTGAGCGAGACCGTGCCAGGCGCGGTCGTCTGGAGAGGCGAGGACGACGAAGGATGCATCGTGATGTCGACAGCAAGTACACCTGCGACGACAAGCGATGCCGGAGGAGTAGGAGTGTCACTTGCAACGGCAGCTGTAGGAGCGGCGGGTGCCGAGGCGGAAGCTGAGGGCAAAGGTGCGGGCATGAAGACGGAACTTGCGGGCGAACTCTGCCGAACCGAGGATGCGTGATTCAGTATGCATTCCAGTCTAGTCGTTGAAGCTCTATAGAGAGAGAAAGTTCCGTCACACCTCTTTCAACAGCCTGGCGTACTCGAGCGCGATCTCCCCGCCGACCCTGACGTTGTTCCGGATGAGCGCCTTGTCTGTCGCGAAGATTCAGCGCCACACGTCAAATGAGGGAGAGAAAGCGACGCACTGCTCTCGAGCGACTTCCCCTGTGACAGCTCCGCAACTCGTCCAAGAAGCCAGGGCGTGACCTGTTTCCCGCTCTTGGCCATCCCATTCTCCACGCTCTCCGCCACCGCCTGATCCACCGCGCGCTGCAACTCCTCGCCGATATCGTGGTACTCCGCTGGTATAGGGTTGCCGAGGAGGAGCGAAGACGGCAGTCCCAGCTTGTCCGTCATGATGATCGTTTCTGCGACCTCGCGTGCCGAATCCAGGTTCATCGGCGCCTTGAAGCCCGATTCGGCCGTGTAGAAGGCGGGCCATTCTCGGTCGGCAGTCTTGTAGACTGCGACGGGAACGGCGTGCGCCTCGAGGTACTCGAGCGTCAAGCCGATGTCGAGGATGGATTTGCTGCCGGCGCAGACGACCGCGACGGGTGTGTCACTCAGCGAGATGAGATCAGACGAGATGTCGAAGCCTGCGAAAGAAAGATCAGCAAGCTGCAAGGGAGCCAGAGTGCAGATTTGGACGCACTCGTCTCCGCCCCTCGGTGAACTCCGCCGATTCCGCCGGTCGAGAAGATCTTGATGCCCGCCAGGTGTGCGACCGCCATCGTGCCCGAGACCGTCGTCCCTCCGTCTAACCGCTGCTTACAAACAAAGGTCAGCTCCCCAGTCTTGCTCACCGTTGTCGCACGCACCTTGACCACCGCGGCTGCCAACTCTCTCCGCCCGACCTTCCACATCTTCTCCGCCATAGCCTTGTCTTTCCGCGCCTCCCAGCCCCGCTCAGCGAGATAGTCGAGGTCCTCCTCCTCCAAGCCGACCTTGATTCGCCCATTCAGGATGGCAATGGTCGCGGGGGTCACGCCTTGGCCGCGGAGAATGGCTTCGCATTCTTTCGGGAGCGAGGCAGAGTGCGGCGGTGGCAGTCCTGTCGAGCGATTCCTTCATCAGTTTGAGCAGGTGGGGAGGGAGAGGGTCGGTGACAACGCACCGTGGGTGACAAGCGTAGACTCGAGAGCGACGATAGCACGCCCTTCAGCCTTGGCCTGCGCGACTTCGGGCGCAATATCGAGGGGGAGACCAGCGAGCGAACGAGGACCGGACCAAGTCGATGGCGAGGAAGTCGTTGAGAACGGGCGAGCGCGTGGTCGACGTGCGGCTGTACGCAGAGCAGTTCTAGGGAGCATCTTGACGTCCGTAGCCAGCCAGAAGGGTTGGCGCGAGGAGGACGAGGTTGACCTTCGCAGGCGACGGGCGAGAGGGACGGGCGAGCCGAGATACGCTCCCCTTTGCTTTCGTGGGCGCTCTGTTTTACTGACGCTAGTCTGTCTTGACTTGTTCGGAATGTCGACGCTGCGAGCCTTGCGAGAAAAGACGGAAGAGACGGAGAGGAGAAAGGAAGCCCTTGCATCATCCCATCCGTCGTTAGAGCGGGTCGCTCCTCTGATCGTCCTACAGGCTCTTCTCCAGCTCAACGGTTGTCGGAAGCGGCTCGCGAGGCGTCACCGTCGTCCAGCGAGTCCTCTCCGACGTCGATAACATCGCATCTGGTCCTCCGTTCCCTCTCGCAAGGGCACCGTAGTTGTTAGGCAGCACCCATTCGAGCGACGCAGTGGGAAGTGCCAACTAGCCCGCCCTCGAGCTCGACAAGCGACAGATCGGGACCGTTATTGTCGAAGGAGACCCTCGCAGGCGCGATGCTCGCCGGACTCCTCAGCGCAGGGTGTCGCCCTTTGTGCCGCAGGACTTGGATTGACTTGTTGACGTGGGTCGGAGGTAAGGCGCGACCACTGGCAGGGGTCAAGAATGTGCTTGAGGTCGAGCTGGTGCATGCTCTTTGTCACCGCCGCGACGTGCGATTGCGACGTCGAGATCTGACCGTAGGACTGCTTGAGGATGTTCCAGGCGGTGGATGCGCTCGTCGTCTCGTTGATGAGGTTCCTCGCCTTGCCAGCGACGTTGAGCGAGATGTACCAGTACGCCTCGCGGTCTTTCTCGTCCCGGGCCTCCTGCGACGCCTTGGCCCAGACCCGATTCTGCTCAGAGTCCTCGGTCGGAGTCGTCGGACGTGGCTCGGTGCCAAAGACCCACTTGTCCCACTTGTTCAGGTGGATGGCCGCCCGCATCGTATCGTGCCACGCCCGGTAGTCATCTTGGCCTCGTAACGGGTCGATCTTGATCCTCCCGAGGTTCGGCGGTGCCGACATCGTCGAGACGTATCGGCGGAGAAACCGCGGAACGGGGAGGAGGAGTAGGGAGGAGCGGGAGAAGCGGATGGGATGGGTTGGTTGCTAGTCGTGTACCGACTCGGGCGCAAAACCTGTACGCTGAAGACGTTCTAGCAGCTCTGTAGCGTGCGAGAAGCGAGTCCTTCAGCGTCGGTGAGAATCGCTCAGGCGAGGAAGAGAGAGCAACAACTCGGTGAAGGGTCAGCAGGAGGTGTGTGCGTCTGCCGAGCGCAAGTCCGGCGCTCGCCTCGCGAGTCCTCTCGTACGCAGCGGGAGCCGAGAGAAGTGACAGAGATTTGACAGAGCACGCGCACTAGAAGGCGAAGAAAGCGAGATGTTCGAAGAAGAACGAGAAGAAGGAAGGACTACGGCGGAGGTGTAGAAGTAGCTTGCGACGTCCGCTTCGTTAGGTGACGCGAACTCGACGCTTAAGCAGCGTCCTCGCCAGCAACAGGCTTGGCCTCCTCCTCAGCCTTGGGTGCCTCCTGCTGGGCAGGCTCCTCCGCCGACAAGTCCGACGTCCACAACGTGAGGTTGTCCCGCAAGAGCTGCATGATGAGCGTCGAGTCCTTGTAGCTCTCCTCCGAAAGCGTGTCGAGCTCGGCGATGGCGTCGTCGAACGCCGTCTTGGCGAGGTGGCACGCCTTCTCCGGCGAGTTGAGGATCTCGTAGTAGAAGACGGAGAAGTTGAGCGCGAGACCGAGGCGGATCGGGTGGGTAGGCGCGAGCTCAGAGGTGGCAATCTCGGACGCGGTCTTGTCTGTAAAGCGGAGGAGGGGTCAGTTTCAGCAACGTTCGCCACGTCCTGCCAACACCCTCCGTCTAAGCAGATCGCCAACTCACAGGCCTCGTGGGCAGCGTCGGACGCCTTCTGGCGCTGGTCACCGGCCGCAAACTCGGCGAGGTAGCGGTGGTAGTCGCCCTTCATCTTGTGGTAGAAGACCTGTTCGCTTCCGACGTCAGCGGCCCGCTCGAACGCGTCCCAATCCACTCGGTACGCACCTTGGACTCGCCCGACTGGGCGGCGGGGATGAGGTGCTTGTCGAGAACGTCGAGGATGTCGTTGCAGACATCCGACAGCTCGCCCTCGACCTTCTCGCGGTACGCCTTGATCTTGGACACCTGGCTCGAGTTGCCCTTCGCCTCCTCCTTCTGCTCGATCGACGAGATGATGCGCCACGACGCGCGACGGGCGCCGATAACGTTCTTGTACGAGACCGAAAGGAGGTTGCGCTCCTCGACCGTGAGCTCGACGCCGAGCTTGGCGACCTCCTTCATCTCGTTAACCATCTGCGAGGCAGGCACGCAATCAGCCAGCCGTTTATCAGGGGCCGACTCGAGCCCACCACCGCCTCGAGTGGGTACTCCAACAGACGGTGACAGGGCTTCGCAGTCGTCAACCCGGGACTTACTTCGTCGTAACGCTCGGCCCTGCAAAGAGAACGACCATGCAAGTCAGCACGCGAACGGTGAACGGGGAGAAGGTGCTCATCGCGGGTGCTCCGCCCCCAGACAAGGACGCGCCAACACGCTCGTCTCGCTTCCAAGCCACTCCTCCACCTCGCGCGGGTCCCAGACCGCGTCCACCATGCAAAGATAGCCCTGTCCGACCGTTCAAGCCCGCGAGCGAGGCAGCTCAAGTGCTGTTCGCGCAGTAGAACCTCGTCGTGTCGCCCGACCCAATGCGGCAGGCGTGTGGGCAGGCTGGGAGGCGCGCGCGAGCGGGGAGAGGGACTGCGAGACTGACTGCTCCGAGATGCGGGCCATGTAGACGTGGGCCTCGCGGCTGCTGGATCCTTCGGCGGCCATTGCTCGTGGATGGGTCGGGGGGTGGGTGGGAGCGGGGAGAGAGGCGGAGCGACGGAGACGGGAAGCTCTGCGCGCGTGCCGTTGAGTTCGCTGGTCAGTCCTGCGTGCTCTGGCAATCGATGCGAGCCTCAGCGCTGTCCCTCACGAGTTTGAGCGGTCGAGTGAGCGAGAGAGGTCCGTTGGCTGGCGACGACGAGACGAGGTCGCGCGCGCGCTCACCGCAAGAGGGCTCGCTCGAGACGCAGCTGCATTCACACGCTTTCGTTCTGTCTGTCTGTCGCACTCGGGCAGTCCAACTGCGCCGAGCGAGCGAGCTGTCGTCGTTGAGACAGCCTCTCTCGCCCTCTTCCCTCGCTGCAAGCGGGAAACGGCCGGCATGGATGGTCTGCACTTTTAAAGACAGCTACAATCCCATTGGAAGCAGCGCACCCTGTCACGAGCGGGTGTGCCGTGCGATAAGTCCGCTGGCAGAGCCACCCTCCCGCTCGTTCGCTCGCTCCTGACACTCGCTAGGAATGGCTGCTCGACCAACTGCTGTCCAGGCAACTGCTCGTGCGCTCAAGCGCACCGTCCAACCAACGGCCCGCGCCGCCGTCGCCACCGCCTCCTCCTCCGTCCGCATCCTCGCTTCGGACCGTCGTTACCTCCCCTCGTCGAGCTCTGCGTCGCTTGCGCACGCTCGTGCATTCTCGACCACCCCTGCACGCTCCGCAGAGCGACCCGCGCGCCGGCCCGACTTCAAGAAGCTCGACGCAGACGACGTCGCCTACTTCAAGTCGGTCCTCTCGTCGCCCTCGTCGCTCGTGACGACCATCCCTTCGCCCGACGGTTCCTGGCAGGCGGCGAGCGAAGACGATTTGGTCGGGTACAATGTCGACTGGATGGACAAGTACAAGGGCAACTCGCCTGTCCTCCTCAAGCCAAAGACGACCGACGAGGTCTCGAAGATCCTGGCGTACTGCTACAAGAAGCGGATTGCGGTCGTCCCGCAGGGTGGAAACACCGGTCTCGTCGGCGGAGGCGTTCCCCTCTACGACGAGCTCATCCTTTCGACCGAGGGCATGAACCAGGTTCGCGCCTTTGACGACGTCTCCGGTGCGTAGGGCGCCCCTTCCTACGGTGAAGACGACCTCCGACTGACACTCTCTCATGCACAGGCATCTTGACCGCCGACGCCGGCTGCATCCTCGAGAACCTCTCGAACTTCCTCCACCCGAAAGGCTACATGATGCCGCTCGACCTCGGCGCAAAGGGCTCATGCCACATCGGCGGCAACGTCGCGACGAACGCCGGCGGCTTGCGCCTCTTGCGGTATGGCAGTCTGCATGGGACGGTGTTGGGTATCGAGGCAGTCTTGCCAGATGAGAAGGGGACGGTCTTGAGTGTGAACATGCCGGGAGGTGGTGGAGCGGGCGCGCTGAGGAAGGACAACACCGGTGCGTACGAAGAACGAGCGTCTTTGCGATCTGCGCTGACTTTGCTCCGTCCGCAGGCTACGACCTCAAGCAGCTCTTCATCGGTTCAGAGGGCACGCTCGGCGTCATCACCGGCGTCTCCATCCTCACTCCTCGGCTACCCAGCGTGAGTTGAGGCTGCCAGCCTGTGTTTCACCGCTCGGTCTCTCTGTTCCTGCGGGTGCTGATGCCATCTTCCCCTTGCAGGCCATCAACGTTGCCGTCCTCTCCGTTCCCGACTTCAAGTCCGTCCAAACGGTCTTCAAGGAGACGCGCGCACAGCTCGGCGAGATCCTCTCTGCATTCGAGTTCTTTGACCAGGAGGGACTCGAGATGGTCCTCCACCACACGGGCGCCAAGTCGCCTTTCGAGACGGAGCCTGAGAACGGACGGGCGTTCTATGTCCTGATCGAGACGAGCGGGAGCAACAAGGACCACGACGACGAGGTTCGTTCGAATCCTCGCCTCCATCCTCAGCTTGGCTGACCTCCTACGCGGCATAGAAACTCGGTGGCCTGCTCGAATCGCTTCTCGAGAACGAGACCATCACCGACGGCACCCTTGCACAAGACGAGACCCAAGTTCAGTCGCTCTGGTCGCTGCGCGAGTCGCTCCCCGAGGCGGCGGGCAAGATGGGCCGCGTGTACAAGTACGACTTGTCCATGCCGGTCAAGGACATGTACTCGCTTGTCGAGGAGGCGAGGGAGCGGTTCAAGGAGAAGGGGCTGGACAAGGACGGGAGCATCAAGACGACGGTCGGGTACGGCCACATCGGTGACGGTGCGTTGTGGCTTATTCCCGTTTCTCGAGTGCAACAGACGTTGATCTCTCGTGCGGTTGCAGGCAACCTGCACATCAACATCGTCGCGAAGGACTGGGACGAGAAGGTCGAGAAAGTGATTGAGCCGTGGATCTACGAGGCGACCTGTGCGTGCTCTCCTTTTTTCCGCGCGCGAATCCAGCGTGTGAAGGGTGCATACAGCTATCTGAAGGGCGCGGGAGTAGTCTGGCGGTCGCTACCGCCTCGAAACCCGTCCGTTTCGCTTCCTCTTCGCAGGGATTGACCTCCGCTCGCTCCCACAGCCAAGCGCAATGGTTCTATCTCAGCTGAACATGGAGTGGGGATTATGAAGGCGAATATGCTGGAATACTCGAAGACGGAAGCCGCCATCGGCGTCATGCAGCAGATCCGCCGCCTCTTCGACCCGAGGGGCATCCTCATGCCGTCGAAGTACCTGCCGATGGAGAGCGAGGCGCCATTCGAGCAGGAGAAGAAGGAGCACGTCGGTGCGGAGCAGTAGAAGCGTGTGTAATGCTGCAGCAGTCAGCGGTAGAGCGAGACCCCGTCCCGTCTGCCTTTGTGCCGAGTCGGGAGTCCCCACTGCGTCTCTCAGAGTGCTCTCGTGCTCGCCGTCAGATGCTAGACACTAGAATGCGAACGAGAGAATGCTTGCAATCCCGCCAAACGTCCGTCCACCGCCCAACTTCCTGCCTCCTCCGACTTCCCTCCCATCCCTCCTTACAAGATCTTCTCCTCGGGCATAGCTCCCGCCTCAGCCCTTTCGCGGTGAATCTCCCTCCGGAACGACGCGTAGCATTCTCGGCAAATGTGGTGGGCGAGTTTGGGTGCGCCGCAGCCGGGGCACGAGACGAGGTCTGGCGGGGAGAGCGGCGAAAGCAATCGAGAGGTGAGCTCGAGTCCTGCAGTGCTCCTGTGCATCTGAGAGAGCAGTGTACGCACTCTGCTTCTCCTTGAGACCCTTGTGCGCACTCCTCATCCGCTTCGCCGAGTGGGTCGTCCGGCTCTTCGGCGCCGCCCACAAGATCGGAGGAAGGAGGTCTCGCAAGCCAGCGAGAGTGTCGGAGACGAGGTTGGCGAGAGAAGGAAGGGCGTACGTGGGGAGTGCGGGTGCGGAAACGGCGAGTGAAGGAAGGGAGGAGGGCGAGGAGCGGAAGAGGGAGAGGACGAGCTGGTGGGCTGGTCGGGGCGCTTGACGGAGTGCAGGGAGTGCAAGAGTGGCCATCGTGGCTCTAGGGCGGTCGCGCGTATGGGCGTCGCGGAGGTAGAGTGCGGGATCCTCTCGAGGAGATGAAAGTCGACGGCTCGGGTTACGCCGCGGGTGGGCGATTGGCGGCGGCTTAGAAAGGTGTTTTGGGCTACTCGTGAGCTTGCTGATGGTTCGGCAAGACAATCTGAGCGGTGATGAGTCTTGACGGCGGCGAAGCTCTGCTCGAGGAGGCAGAAGACGGCCTGGTGTCCCAAAGCTTTTTGCTGAGCGCGCAGAACGTCGTACGACACACTCAAAGAGCACTACACACGCGCACAGCTTGTCACGAAAAAGAAGCCAGCTTGCGCCCGTCCGCGCGCTCCGTCGCTCGCAGAAACGCTGCGAGCTGAACAATGCTGTATACGACAGGGAAGTAGGTCCTGAACCGCCCGTCTACGCCGACAGAGTCTCGACAACTGCCTCGCGCAGCTGCGCCGTCTCGTCCAAACCCGCCTTTTCCGCGTCCCGGGCCTTCTCCTCGGGCGTTTTCAAGTGTTCCGGCTTGGGCGTGTACTTCTTGACCTTCTTCTTCGCCGGAACCTGCTTGACCTCGACCGGGTAGGCCCGCTTCTCCGCCTCCTGGAACTCCTGGCTCCCGTCGAACTCGGCCTGGATGGGCGCGAGGAGCGCGTTGATGGCCTGCACCGTCGCGTTCTTCAGGTCGCCAGGGTGCACCTCGCCCTTGGCGTAGGCGTCGTCGAGCTCGTCGACCGTGCGGAAGTGGCGGACCGAGCCGCCAAACTTGGGGTCGCCCTTGATGGTCAAAACGGCGTCCGCGGGCGCATCACCCTCGACCCAGGGACGAGCATCGGCGCGACCCTGGCCCTTGAAAAGCTCGCCGATGGGCACGACGACGTGGCGGATGAAGGCGAGGACACCGTTACCCTCGACCTCGCCAGGGGCGCAGTGCGCCTTTTGGATTTTGCTCTTGACGGCGGAGGGCGAGTCGAGGAAGTCGATCTTCGAGTTGGGGTCGGACGACGACATCTTGCCGCCCGAGAGACCGGGAACCATGAGGTTCATCAAGTGCGAGCGCTTCTTGTAGCCGATCTTGGGGAGGTAAGCCTCGGCGTAGGTGAAGATTTTCCGCTGATCGACGCCTCCGAACTGGAAATCGACGCCGAGGTACTCCTCGTCGAGCGCCTGGAGGAGAGGGTAGAGGAGGCCGGAGAGCAGAGGCGACGAGACCTGCTTGACGACTTCCGCTCCGGCCTTGCGCGCATCGTGCTCAGTCGTGATGGCAGACATCTTGTACTTGTCGAGGTTGTAGTTGGCGGTGTACTGGTACGACGAGCCGACGACGAACTTGAGACGGTCGAGGGGGAGGTTGAGTGAGCGGAAGACGGCGGTGATCAGGCGGCGGTAGTAGTCGACTCGTGCTTCGACGAGCTCGATGGGCGCCTTCAAGTTGTCGAGGAAAGCGTGAACATCTGCGAGGCGAGTCAACCTGGGTCAGAGGAGGGACGGAGGATGGGGAGAGGTCCTTAAGGCTTGACAGCCGACGCACCGGCGAGCAAGACCTTGACCTCGACATTCGCTGTCAAAAAGTCGGCAATCTTGGCCAGAGGTACGAAGTAGCCGAGATGGGCTGTGGAAGTCGGGAAGGAGAGGTCAGCCCTACACTGCGGCTCGTAGGGCTACAGGGCCCCAGCACCACGCTGACCCGAGAGAGCGCAGGCGGACTCACGTCGACCGGTCGGCGCCGTTCCCCAGTACGCAACGAGATCCCGCTCCTCCAGCAGCGCCTTGAGCTGCTCGGCGCCCAGCACCTCCCCCAAGTTTTGCGTGATGAGCTGGAACTTCTCTGCCGGAGTCCTGTGATCCCATCACGAGTAGTCCAGGCGGTGCAGAGCGAGGACGGTGCGTAGGAGAGCGCGACATCAGTCAGGAGATGAGAGTGAGCGAGGAGGCCGGAACGGGACGTACAGCTTTGCGGCGGTCGCGGGAGGCACAGGCAGGGTCCCTTGCGGAGCGTCGGCCATCCTGAGCAGTCTAGAGCGGAGAGCGAGCGAAGGTGCGGAGCGAGACCGTCTTCAGGCATTTGGATCGCGAGGCGAAGGTGCGCAAACTCGCGGGAGGAGCTGAGCTGGGCTCGCTGGGCCCTCTCAAAGGTCAACAGGGTGGACGTGCCAAGCGGGAATACATTACGACTCGAGGAGGTGCGACTCTAGGACGGACAGCGGAGGGTAAACGAGGAAACGGCTCTATGGGCGGGCGGTACGGCTAAAAGGAGCGGATGCTGGGGGCTCAAGCGAAAGGACGAAAGGAATTGAAGGATTGTCTGTCCGGAAGAGAAGGGGGGCGGTCCGAACCAATCATTGCGCCTTCTTCGCCTTCTTCGCCTCGGCCTGCGCTTTGCGGTACGCGTGGTACTTCTTGTCGGTGCCGAGAAGCCTGCGAAATGCGTTGAGAGTCAGCACGAGGCCCAGAGAGGCGGTTGAGGCGCGACGAAGGCGCAACAGAGACCGGAAACGGTGTCTCGAGGCCCCAGATCGCCTCGAAACGTCGAAACTCACCAGTCCCACACCCTCATACTCGAACTGTAACACTCGGTGAACTTCTCGTGGCTGGCAGCGCAAAAGAACGAGTCAGAGAGCCCAGAGAGACTCGAGAAGCGCCAAAAGGCGACGCACTGGTAGTCATGGTGCTCAGCGCCGGCCCAGATGGGCAGCCAGTGGTTGAGCGACCAAGGGAAGTCGTAGCCAGAGTGGGCGTCAACAGCCTGGAAGAGGCGGCAGCAGATCCAAGTGTACTGTCGGCGCCAGCGACTCCGTCAGCGGGACTTTCGGGGGAGGGGGAGGGACGCGACGCACCATGGTGATCAGGTGCATGTTACCGCCGGTCAGGTAGCACCAGAGCAGAGGACCGCCGACTGTTCCGAGACCGAGAACGAGGACTTCGATAGGGTGGGCGTACTCGGCGGCGAGGCCGAAGGGCGCGGAGTAGGTGTGGTGGACTGCGGGTCGCAAGACGACTTAGTTGGGTAGCTGGGACGGTGGAGAGAGACGGTAGACGGACCCTTGTGGACGTGCTTGTAGAGAGCGCTGTGAGGACAATGGGGTCAGCATGGACCGAGACTGCCGATCAGCGCCGCTACGTACCGGTGGTGCATGATGCGGTGAACAGTGTAGTGCCAGAAGTCCTCCATGAAGAAGAAGAGCATGACCTGCGTGCGCGAGATTGTCAGATCCAGGCGAGAAAAGCAAAGCGGGAGATGAGACGCACCTGCGGCACGATCTGGCCAAAGAACGACGGGAACGGGACTTCCCACGTCTTCATGCCGACTGCGACAGCCATGGGGTGGAAGAGGTAAATCTACGGGACGATGGTCAGCTTTCGCAAGAGGAAGAATGGCTCGACCGCAACGCACCTGAGGCAGCTCGACCGAGAAGTGCGTCTTCAGCACCTCCTTCGTGCACTCCCACTGCTGCTTCGCCGAAGGAACCTTGTCCTGCAAGATGAGAGAGGATCAGGGCAAGTTGTGGAAGGAGAGTGAGCGGGACTGCGACGGACCGCCTGCAGCTTGTACTGCTTGAACCATCCCATGTAGTCGATGATCATCCATGGCAAACACCGGCCGAAGTAGACGACCTGCACGAGCGATCTCGATGTAAGCGGAGTGCCCAACAATCGAAGGGGTGCGAGTCGCTGCCGACGTCGTGGCGCTCGGATGTTTCGGCGAGGACGCGCCGAATGCACGCAGGTGAACGGAGAGGAGACTCGCCTCGTGCATGACGAACGACATGATGCCGGTCGCGAGCTGTTTCGAGGTGCGGTGCGAGCGGAGGTGAGCACTGCATCCTCATCGCTCGCAGGAATCGGCTCTGTACGCACGGTGGTGTTTCCGACCCAGGAGTACCAGTTCATCCACGCCACCTCGAGCCAGTTGAGCTGGGCGGGGTTGACACCCGCGTACAGTCCGGCGACATCGTTCTGCTGTGTGCTCTTGATAAAGTCGCGGACGAGCACTGTGCCGTTGTTGAGCGCCTGTTCAAACACTGTCGCCATCGTGGCAGCACACACAAAGCTGAAAGGAACGAGCGAGAGAGCGACGGCGGCGAAAGTGGTTCGAGCAAGTCGACCTGCGCCACACGCGAGTCGGTCCGACAGACAATCCGCGAGCACAAATCCGAGCAGCCGCGATTGGCGCACAGCAGCATCCTGGCGAAGCACAGCGAAGAGCATCGCAGCACGGCGCTCGCTGTTGTCGTAGTAGCGTAGCGAAGTCGCTGACCGAGTCTCGGAGCGAGAGAGGGTGGAACGACGAGAGTCGCATGCGAAGGAGAGAGGGGTATCGAGGCGGCAGGTTCGTACAACAGGCGGGATATGCTGGCGTGAATGGCGAAGTGTCACTGCGCGTACTCGAACTTGATGCGCGAGAGGAGGGCAGGCAGCGAGGCGAGTTGCGGGCCGTATCTGCCAGCGGGAAGTCGTCAGGAGGCGTTCCGTGGGCCAAGAAGCCTCGCACGCACCGCACAGCGTTGTCATACAGCTCGAAGAGCGGAAGCGCAACGAGCTTCATGTTCTTCGGGACGGTCAGGACCTCTGCGCGAAGAGTGTTAGCGACGATCGAGAAACGAGTAAGGGCGACACGCACGGCGCTCGGGCATCTGCATCAGATACCACGTCTTGATCTCCTTGGGCTTTGTAATGTGTCTGCGAGCGGGAAGAATGCGGTGAGGATGAGCGGCGGACAGTGAGTTTAAGGAAGAACTCACGCGGGCATGTAGGGGTACTGCGGGGCACAACGAGTCAGCGCGCGCTCCACAGCAGCACAGTGAGTTTGCGCACCATGAAGGACTCGAAATTCGGGCGGAAGTACTGCCCAATCGCCTCTCCGACCTGCCAATCCTCCGGTCCTGGCAGCTCCGACCCGTTCATCGCCGCGTCGCCCGCACTCTCCGGCCCCAGCTTCTCATGCATGCGCATCTTGAGACCCTCCTCGTTTGACTCCTGCGGTTTCAGGTAGTCACCCGGGAGCTTGAAGAAGGCGTTGGCGATTTGGAGGAGGAGAACGTGCGGGTGTCCGTGTTCGTGGACAACCATGACCCCCTCGACCGTCCGCCTCATGCCGTACTGCGCATAGTCGGATTCGCTGCGAGCCCGTACGAGTCGTCCAGGTCAGCCTCGCCAAACCCTCCTCGAGCGAGAGGAGAAGAAGGATACGCACAGCCTCTGCAAACGCGCAACGACGGAGGGGTCCTCGTCCACCTGGGCCTCCTTGGTCGCAAAGCTGTAGTCTGCACCGCGCAACGAGCCGCCGACGAGTCAGTTGGCCTGGGTGGGGCTTCGAAACTGATGAGGAGGGAAAGCGAGGGCGCACTGCTCAGCGGGTAGCTGTGGCGGGGTCAGAGACGTCAGTAGGGCTACGAGGACTGCTCACGACCGCACTCACACCTTGAGCGTCGACATGGTGCGAGCTGGTCCTGACTGAGTTTCGTCCTCGTCTCTCTGCCTCGTCCACACCGCTTGCTTCCCGTTTACGCTGCGCTTGACTGGCTGAAATAGTTTCGCAGACGCTCTTCAACCAACCATGCATCCGCAAATCGCTGGAGCAACTTCCGCCGCCGCGTCCTCAACGACAGCTCCTCCCGTTCCAACCGCGACTCTTCCGCCTGCACAGCTCGAGTCTGGCTCTGGGCTTGAGGAAGCTTTTGCGGTATGTCACGACGGCTGGGGCCGAATGAACGGCGGGCTGCTCAGAAAGACCAGCACCGTCCAAGTACCTTACGTCCGCCTGCGCGTGCCGCCGTACGACAAACACCTCGTCCTGGTCCGTGACGTCTACACGGAGATATACGCTTGGCTCTGCAAGAAGATGGAGGAGATGCGGAGCCTCGAGCGCTCGGCAGCTGTCCACCTTGTTGTTTCCGGTCGCGCTGGCATCGGCGAGTAGACGTGTTTCAGCCGCTCATCATGATTCCTGCTGATGCCTGTACCTACAGGCAAATCGTCCATCATCCCGTACCTGCAAGCAGCCCTGTTGGAACAGAGTCGACCGGTCTTCTACCACGTCCTCGGCAGCGACAAGGTCGTCCTCTACAATGGCACGGCAAGCGCGGTGTGGACGAAGCCCGCCTTCGCTAATCTTACACCTTACCCACCTGTCGTCTGCCTCGTCGATGCCAAGGGCACATCGTGCGCCAGCGAATCGCAGGACATCTGGGAGAACAGGAACGTTCTCTACGTTCTTGCGGCTTCGCATCAGCAGGCGCCACACAAGGCCTTAGAGAAGACGCACGGCGACACATACTACTGGACACTGCCATGCGCGGGCAAGGAGGAGGTTGAGAACATTCTGTGAGCTGGCGCTGCATTTCTATCCGCCGACTCGTCAACTAACTGCCACCACTTCCACAGCCTCTTGAGACGCCTCCTTGAAGTCTCTACTACCAAGGAGATCACTGTGACCACCGAATTCTTCCGGCTCAGCGACCACCTTTACCCGACCGCAGGTCTTTCCGGAGGAGCTGCCTACGATGCCAGTCGCACCGGCATTCGATTCAGGGATTTCAACAACTATCATCAAGCCAGCAAGCTGCGCTCATCCGCACATGCCAAGGAGTATCTGGAAGAGCTGCACCCACAGGCGAGCCTTGAGATCGACATTGGCGGCGACTGTTTCTACGTCAAGCCAGGTGACTACTTCACTCCGCTAGAGATTCATCACCTCCTCGGCCCAAGCTTCAGGCTCTGCTTGGACACGCAGACCAAGAAGGGCGCCAACCCTGGCGACGAGCTCCGCAGCTTCATCAAGCTCTCCTCCTTCCCGCTCCGCCACTACATCGACCTGTTCAGCGGTGCTGCATTTGATCCTGCAGATGAGCCTGGCGGTCATCATCTCTTTAGCTACGAGATGCCGCATAGGTCGCAACCCTCAGGTGGACACCCGAGTTCTGCAAGGGTGATGCCGACCCGCTTCCTCTGGGCAGCGCTTCGCGAACGCCTCACGGACTTGACCTTGTAGCTTAGATGCACTGGCCGCGTCCTGCCGAATGCCGCAGCGCCTCTCTCGCCCTCTTCGGCGTTGCTCCTCTCCTCACCCTGCGTGGTGCCACTTCCGCTTCCGGTGGCCTGCTTGTTACCTCTTCCCTTCACCATATGCACTGCATAAGTTGACCCAGATTGTGCCGGCTTGCACCGGCTTGCAGCAGCAAAACGGAGCGATGAGAACATTGCGGGCGCAGTGAGGGAAAGAGAGGCGCAGACGCCGCGCATTTTCGTCGACAAGTCAGAGTTGCTCGCTGTTGAGGATCTCAATGGAAGAAGGCGAATTGAAAGTTGCATGCGCAGAGCGGACGATACGGGGCCAGCAGGATCGGGCGATAGCGCAGGGGCCGGTAGATGTGCCGTGAAGGACTCCGCGAGCAAGTTGGAAGCGCGAGAGAAGACAGAGCGAGTTGCTGGCCGTATCTGCGGCGAAGTCAGCTTCGCCAGGCCCCCTCGAGCAAGACGAGGAGAAGGAGACGCACAGTCTCTGCAGACGCGCGACGACGGACGGGTCCTCGTCCACCTGTGCCTCCTTGGTCGCAAAGCTGTAGTCTGCACCGCGCAACGAGCCGCCGACGAGTCAGACTGAACTGGGTGGGGCTTCGAAACTGATGAGGAGCGAGAGGGAGGGCGCACTGCTCAGCGGGTAGCTGTGGCGGGATCAGAGACGTCAGTAGGGCTACGAGGACTGCTCACGGTCATACTCACACCTTGAGCGTCGACATGGTGCGAGCTGGTCCTAACTGAGTTTCGTCCTCGTCTCTTTCTCTCGTCCACACCGCTCGTTTCCCGTTTACGCTGCGCTTGACGGCTACTGCTAGGGTCCCCGAGTGATTGGATCGAACATGGACCCACAGAGCGCTGCGCCGGCTGCCATCGCCTCCTCCTCCCCCCCTCCCGCACCTCCCGTCTCAACCGCGACACCCGTCGCCGAACCATTCAAGAGCGTGAAAGAGAGCGACCTAGCTCTCGCGGCCGCCCAAGAGGCGTCGGGCCGGCCGAATGGCGGCGTCTACATGAAGGACGACGGCGTCGGCGTTCCCTACCTCCGCGTCCGGACGCCGCAGTACAACTACATCGTCATGATTCGCGACGTACACACGCAGATCTATGCGTGGGTTGCTGCGCGGTTGGAGGAGATGCGTGCTGTCCACGATGCAGGCGGGAATTCGCCTGCTGTTCGGCTTGTCCTCTATGGCCAACCCGGCACCGGTAAGCCAGTCTCTTTCCCCAAGGATGCACACGCTGCTGACGAGCACGCCATGCAGGCAAGTCATCCACGCTTCCCGTCCTACAAGCAGCTTTCCTCGAACAAGGCCAGCCTGTCTTCTACCACCACCTCGGCAGCGACATTGTCTACCTCTTCAACGCGGCGTACAGCCGGAAGATGCAATTCGCCGAATTCGCCTCTTTTTGACCCGCGAGACCTGTTGTCTGCCTCCTCGATACGCCCACTACACCGTCCGGTAAACAGACGGACGCGATGTGGCGCAAGTCCAACACGATCTTCGTCCTCGCCTCGTCGCCGCGACAAACGCCGGACAAGAGTCTCGAAAAAGCTCGAGGCGAGACTTATTACTGGACGATGCCGGCCGCAGGCCTGCAGGAGATTGAGAACGTCGAGTCAGTTGCAGCGCCTTGAGCTACTTCGTGCCGTGATTGACCAGCTCGTACTCCCAGTCTCTTGCGGCGACACGTCCAGCTTACCGGCTGCACCTACGTCACGACGAAGCCGTTCCATCTGCATCGCTATACCCCGTCGGACACCTGTACCGCCGGACATGCTTTCGAAGCGAAGGACGCCTACGTCCGCATGACCGCCTCCAAGCAGTGGCTCGATCCGAAGGCCGTCCTTTCAGCCCAGGAAGCGACTACGCTCCCGGACGAGGAGGAGGGGAAACCGGAAGCCGCCGTGTCCATCTCTATTGGCGGCGACAGCTTCGACGTCTCGCCCGGTCCGGACTGGAAGCCGCAGGAGCTCTTCGAGCTGCTGGGTCCAAGTTTCCGGTTGGCGTTCGATCGCACGCTCAGGAAAGGCGACGACCCCGAAGCCTCCTTGCGCAACTTCCTCAAACTCGCCCTCGTCAATAGCAAGAAGTCTCTCGAGAAGATTGTCACAATCCTGCAAGGAGCGCGGCTCGACTTGCGGGAACACCCGACCGGGTACCATCAGATCGCGTACGAGCTGCCGTATGGGCCGCAGCCGAGCGCCGGGGATCCCTCAATCGAACGAGTCATTCCGACTCGCTTTCTGCTGGCTGTCGTGCGGGAGCGAGTCCAGGAACTCCAGGGTGCGATGCCTGAGGCGGTCATTCTCAAGATGCTTTCCCTCCCGCACGCCCGCGGACTGCTCTACGATACTCCCGGCATCCACTGCGTCGAAACGCTCGAGTCGCCCCTCAGGGTCTGCGCGGCCCCTTCCGCGGTCGAATCCGACCTCCCGGCCTGGGTTGAGCCCGCCGCTTCGACCGCGACCGCTACCACTACCTCGACGAGCGGCGAAACTCTGCCGAGTGGTCTCTCGCCTGCCCTCCAGACCAAACTCACGGAACGCGTGACGTTGCAAAGCATCTCTGACCGAGCGACGCAGGTGTGCAGTACCTCTTGGGGTCAAGCGAACGGCGCCGTCCTGCGGAACGAAGCGACGGGCAAGGACGTCCCCTTCGTCCGCCTGCGCATCCACCCTTACAACCACCTCGTCCTGGTTCGAGACGTCTACGTCGAGGTCTTTGAGTGGATTAAGGCGGGCATGGACAAGCTGCGCGGCAAGTTTGACCCCGACCCGATCTACCTCGTCCTCTGCGGCCAGACTGGAATCGGTACGCGTTCCATACTCCGCTAACACGCGAAGTCACGCCGCTGACGCCTTGACGCAACAGGCAAGTCCTCGGCGCTCCCGTATCTCATGGCAACCTCGTGGGAGCAGCGCTAACCGCTCTTCTACCACATCCTCGGATCGACCAAAGTCGTCTTGTTCGACGGGCCGCAGTCGTACGAGATGTCGACCGAAGACTTCGCCGGCCTCATGTTCACCGACCCCGTCCTCTGCTTGATCGACACGCCCGAGACACCTTCGCCTTCGCCGCCGCTCGCGAACGCAATCAGCATCTGGCACACCTCGAACGTCCTCTTCGCCATC
Source organism: Rhodotorula toruloides NP11 (assembly GCF_000320785.1). Taxonomy (NCBI): domain Eukaryota; kingdom Fungi; phylum Basidiomycota; class Microbotryomycetes; order Sporidiobolales; family Sporidiobolaceae; genus Rhodotorula; species Rhodotorula toruloides. The sequence continues at coordinate 345,397 of NW_015622979.1, read as the reverse complement.
GCGGCGTCGTCGACGACTACGACTCTAGTCAAGACTCTCTGGAAGGCGCCAGGCGCTGCTTACTACTGGACGCTGCCATGCGCTGGCAAGGAGGAGATCAAGAACGTTCTGTGCGTCGGCCTCTCTCGCGCTCTTGCACAACTTGCTCGTCGCCTGACGCTTCGCTTCCGCAGTCACTTGCTGGGCCACTTCAAGGACTCCGTCGAGGAGCCGAACACCATTGCGCGACCGCTCCGACTCAGCGAGCACACTCGCCCGACCGCACTTCTCTCCGGAGGCGCTGCCTACAACGCCGGAGCCCGCCTCGGACCCGCTACTGGCGTCGATGAGGTGGCCAACTTCGGCGAGGACGATGAGGATTTCGAGCTCGAGGAGTCGGAGGACGCGCTTGACATCGCCGTCGGCCGCGACTGCTTTTCCGTCGAGCCGGGTGAGACCTTCACGCCGCTCGAGCTCTTCCGCCTCCTCGGCCCAAGCTTCGGCCTGTGCTTCAATCTGCAGCTCAAGAAGGGCACCAACCCGGGCGACGAGCTGCGACGCTTCATCAAGCCGTCCTCCCTCTCGCTGCGTAACGTCACCGATTTTTTCAGCGGCGTTGCGTTCCATCCCCTAGGCGAGCCTGGCGGTCTCCACTTGTTCAGCTACGAGGTGCCGGATGGCCCACAGCCGTCGGGGAACGAGCCGAGTTCTGCGAGGGTGATTCCGACTCGCTTCCTTTGGGCGGCGATCCGCGAGCGCTTTGCAGTCCTGACGGAGCCGTTGTTCTGATGATCTCTCGCCTCCTTCGCGCTATTCACGCCCTCTTCGGCGGTCTTCCTGCGTCTTTGCCTCGCCTCGTCCTTCTGTGCCGTCTCGACGTCTGACATCTCGCTTGCCGTCACCTGCAATGTACTCCTCGTTTGGCGTCTCCAACAAGCTCGCAAGGCGTCGAGCAGCCCAAGCGACTTCCAAGCTGCTTGTCCTCCAGCTCGCGGCGCCTCTCCGCGGATTCTCCGGATCCTCGTCCTCCTCCTCCCCCGGTCTCTCTCCCCTCGCTCAGCTGTACCAGCACAGCATGGCTCGACGCTCTCGCGAGCGCTCGCCTCGACACCGCTCACGCGCTCCCTCGCCCACGTTCTCAGAAGCCTCGACTGCCGTTCCTTCCAGCGACGACGACCGATCTCGCCGGCGCAGCAACTCTTCCGACGATTCGCGCGCATCGAGTAGGACGGGTAGCGACGACGATAGCGGGTCGGACTCTGCAGGGTCGGAGAAACCGTTGCGCGGGCGATCGAAGTCGAGGTCGAAGGCGGACAAGGACGATAGGTCGCCTTCGCCGCACAGGCGGAAGTCGAAGCGACGGACGAAGGAAAGCTCGGACGACTCGAACTCGGACGGCAGCGCCTCGGACACTGGTGACGACGAGAAGCGGCGAGGACGGTCTCGCAGCCGAAGTCGCTCGAAAGGTCGAAGCAGGAGCAAGAAGCGGCGGAAGTCAAAGACTCCGCCGTCGACATCTGGCAGCGAAGAGCTGTCAGACCTCGAGAAGGGCGGCAAACGATCGGATGAGTCGGATGCGGCGTCGACGTCGAGCGACCAGGAGTCGAAGGAAGAGCGGCGGCGGAAGAAGCGCGAGGCGAGGGATGCGAAAGAGCGGGAGGAGGGAAGACAGGAGGAGGCGGAGCGGTTAGCTGAGAAGAAGAAGCGAAGACGGAAGAAGCGAGCTGAGGAGGAGAAGCGCAAAAAGGAGGAGAACGAGGCTCTCAACAGTAGCGACGAAGGCGAGGCAAGTTTGCTTCACTTTGCACTCCCACGCTCCCTGCACTAACGCCTTGCATGCGCTCAGCAGGCCACTCACAGCCTTGGACGGGTGAGTCTGTCTTCCGGCGGTTCCTCCCGTCCGCGCCGTGGACTTATCCTTCTCTCTTCGGGCACAGGTCCACGTCCATCGCCACCACCACCATCATGGCGACGACGAGAAGGAAGAGAAGGAAGAGAAGGTAAGATTCGGGGAAACTCACTTCGAGCGTTCGCAAAACGCAGACTAACCCCGTGCGCTACATAGCACAAGCACCACCACCGGAAACACCTCAAGCGCAAGATGCACGAGCTGAAACGCAAAGCCAAGAAGCATCGGCACAAGCACAAGCACCGTGAGGAGGACGAGGTGCGTCGCGTTCTCTCCTCCTCGTTGACAACGCCGAACTAACGTTCCGCTACGAGCAGGATCCTCCGCCCAACAACACCAATCTGATACTCGCCGGAGCTGTTGTGCTCGGTGTCGTCGTCGTTGCGGTCCTGGCCGTCCTGTACATCAAGAACAAGTCTTCAAGCAGCGCGACTGGGACGACGTGAAGGTGTTCTCTCGATGTTTCAAAGCTCCGTGTAGACGTTTGTTGCAATAGTCTGTCGTTTCTTTATCGCTTCTTGCCCGCACCATTGCCTTTCCGCCTGCGGTCGTCTTCGTCGCTCGACCCGCTCACCTCGCTCCTTTCACCGTCACCGTCCTCCTCCATCTCCTCGTCCTCGTCGTCGGGCACAACCGCCCGCTTCTTCCCCTTCCCCTTGCTCAGCGCGCTAGCCTTGACGAACCCTCCGCTCAAACCAGCGCGACCTCCATTCTCCTCCTCATCGCTCACGTCCTCCTCGCTCTCCTCCACCTTCTGCTTCCCCTTCGCCTTCGAGCTCTTCACCGCCGCCTTCCCCTTGCCCTTGCCCTTGTCTTTCTCCTTCACCCTCTCGGCGTCGCGCGACCCGCCCGTGACAGACTTGTCAGCCGCCAACCTCGGTGCCTTGACCTGCTTCGTCTTGGCGCCCGTCTTCGAGTCGGCTTTCAGGTCGGCGAGTGTGAGGCCGCGCTGGATCGCAGCTGTCGTGAGCGTCTCGTACTGCGGAGGAGAGGTTGTCAGCACGGGCGGGTCGGGAGGCGAGAGTGGGTTGGATCCGCACCAAAGGCTCGCTCCGTCGAGCGGCAAGCTGTAAGGGGACAGTCAGGCCGAGTCTGAGTGTAGAGTGAGTTAAGAAGACGCACCTTGACGTCGTCCACGTTGATCGTCAGGCGTCCAGCATGACTGCGGGAGCAATATGGTGAGCTCTTCGCCCGCCCTTATGCGAAGGCTCCAAGACCTACTTTGCGAACCGCTCGAGATCCTTGCCGAGCGAGACTGCGAGTACGAGCGAAGTCAGCGGGACGGCGGAAGGAAGAAGAGCAGGAGAGCAGGCTCACGAGCTTGTTGGAAGACTACTTCCGCCAGCGTCGCAACGAAGTGTTCCGACGCAGCGAACGGTAGCGAGAGTTCTGTGGCAAGATACGGTCAACGAGGTCCACCTGCTGGCGCGGACCAAGGGCAGCACCCTCTTCCTGAGCGATCTGCGAGTAGGGCAAGTCGGGATCAGTTTTCGTGCCTTGCTGCGCCTCGCGAGCACTGTCGTAGCAACGCACTTTCGTCACCGTGTACCAAACAGCCGCCTTCAGGCTCTATCGCGGCAATCGCACAGCCCCCGAACAATGAGAGGTGTCAGCCAGCCCCCTCTAGCACACAACTGGTTGACTGGGTGCGCACCTGCCTGGAAAGCGGCTCGTCCGCTTCGGTCGTAGCCTTCGCGCGGGGCATCGTGCGGTGTGTCAAGTGAGGGACGCGTTGAGAGATGAGAAATGGAGGAGGAGATGGGGAAGGCTGGAGGAGGCGTGAGGGACGGCTGGGCACGTCGTCAGGTGTATAAGCGGCGTATAAGCCCAGATGACGCAGTACAAGCGCGAACAAGCGGTGAAGCGGGAGAAGGGCTATTGTCAACCCCCTCAACCAAGTTGACCTCGCGACGTCCAGCGACCAGGAGCATACGAAGCCGATATGCACGTTCCCAGGGAGTCCAAACACTACTCTGAGCACGAAACAACTGCGAAGAACATCTACGAAGGGGAGGGGACCGGATGAAGTAGCGAGACGAGGGCGAAAGGCGAACGAAGGCGTCTAGAGCTTGGCACGAGGCTTCTCCTCGTAGACCGAGACGTTGTGGCCCTTGCAGTCCTTGAGCAGGCGGCGGAGGATCTTGCCGGCTGGAGATTTGGGGACGGCATCGACAAGGACGAAGCCGCCGCGGATCCTGCGTCCCACCCATCCTCGGTCAGCATCGCTCTCGTAGCGGAGAGTGAACGCAGGACGCACCACTTGTAAGGCGCATGCTTGCCCTCGACATGCCTTCTCAACGCGTGCGCAAACTCGTCGGCCTTCTTGCCGCCCTTGAGGACTTCCTTGTCGAACGGGACGACGTAGGCCCGAGGGTACTCGGTCGCGTGGTCTTGGTGGTAGACGGAGGTGACGCCGGCGTCTTGGACGAGGGGGGAGGCGCAGAGGGAGTCTTCGAGCTCGGCGGGCGAGACTTGGAAGCTGCGAGTGGAGAGGCGGCGGCGCGAGGAGTGGTCGAGCAAGGGGGTCAAGGAGAAGAGGAAACATGAGAACAGTCAGCAAAAGACTAGAAGATTGGAGGAAGGGATCGCCGCGCACCCCTTGACCTTGATCAGCTCCTTCAGCCTGTCCGTGATGTACAAGTTGCCCTCAGGGTCAAGCTTGCCAATGTCGCCGGTGCAGAACCACCCGTCCTCGGTGAACGACTCGGCAGTCGCTTCGGGGTTGTTGAGGTACGAAATCGTGCAGCAGACGGAGCGAATCAGGACTTCGCCTTCTTCGCCGACGTTGACCGCTGCGTCGGGCACTCAAGACCATCAGCTCGGCGTCGTGAGAGGGACTGTAAGGTGGACGCACGCTTGCCCGTCTCGACCGAGCGAATCATCAACTCCGTCGCGGGATACGCAGGTCCACAACTTCCCAACTGCGACTTCAAGTGCTCCCAAGTCATGCTCTGTTGCTGCGTCGCTCCGCCCGTCTCGCTCAAGCCGTAACCGATCTTGATGAGGATCCCGAGGCGCTTGTACACTTGCTCGATGACGCTTGTCGCGAGGGGAGCGCCGCCGGAGGTGCAGCCTCGGACAGAGGACAGGTTGAAGCCGTCGACTGTGGGATATAGAGACCCGTCAGCGAGAGTGTAGAGTCAAAAGCGAGCGAAAACCTACGCACCGAGAGGAGACTTGGCGAGGAGGACGGCGATGGGAGGCGAGAAGTGCAAGTGAGTCGCCCGGGATTCCTGCGCAATCTTGAGGTATGTGACCGGGTCGAACTGTATGAGCATAGAGCGTCAGTAGAGAGAAAGCTGGAGCTGGGAGGAAGGGTGAGGCGCACCTTGCTGACGGTGGTGACGGTCGCTCCGAAGGCAACGCCGACCATGAGCACGTTCGCCCAGCCAAACTGCACGAACAATCACTGTCAGAACAGAGAACAATGCGAGAGAGAAGGCGTCGTGGGAACACACGATATGGTAGAACGGCGGGAGTCCGACCAACCGCTCGTTCTCGCCCAGCGTCGACGCATGCCACACCGCGATCAACGCCGACCCAATCGCTCGGTGCGTCAAAATGACGCCCTTGGACTTGCCCGACGTTCCCGAACTCCAGAAGATCATTGCCGCGCGAAGGGCATCTTCGCTTCCGGTGTATTTGGGCGGGGTGAACGGCTTTGAGTTCGGAGAGAGGAGGACCTTCCAGTCGCTTACTGTCCATCCTCCGAGGTTCGTCACGGGCTGAACGAGCGAGAGAGCCGAAGCGCCGTAATCGTCTGCGTCCGGGTTGACGAGGAAGACGTTCCCCTTTGTTGGGTAGCCGAGTTGGGCTTGCAGTTCGGGCGTGAGGAGCTTGAAGGCTTGTTGGAAGCTAGAGAGGCCGGAGGCAGTGGTGACGATTGCGGCGGGCTGCGAGAGGGTGAGGATGTGGGCAATTTCTTGAGGTGTCAAGACGGGGTTGGCGGCCGTGAGCTGCGAGTGGCTCGAGATCAGCATTGCTCGAGTAGTGATCACCGAGAGCAGTCGACGCACCGTCAAGCCGGATGCGAGAACACCGTAGGCGAGCGTAACGAAAGGCAGGCAGTTGGGGAGGTGGAGGAGGACGACAGGCGAGATGATCGCTCCGCGGTTGACCTTCGGGTCCGACGCAGACAGAGGAGCAGGGCGGAGGTTCAGGACGCCGTCGGTCAAGGAGGAAGCGACGGTGAGTGCGTCGCGGTAGAGTCGGCCGAAGGAAAGGGTCGCGCCTGCAAGTTTGGCGAGCTCGCGCATCAGTACGGCTTCGTGGGCGTCTCGGAAGGGTACTGACCGGTCTTTCCGTCACGGAAGATGGTCTTCTCGGGCGGGATGGGCTCGCTCATGGCGTGTTTCTGGAGGTCCTTGGGCGTGGCCTTCCATGTCTCGGTGCCCCGGCGGAAGGGCTGCGAGAAGAGGAACTCGAATGCCTGCGTTCGAGGGTCCTTGTCAGCGTTCGAGTGCGGCCGCGGCTGGACTGTGGAAGGATACGGACGGTGTTTGACGAGTGGGGGAGCGGGCTGGCTTTGACGACGGATGGGAAGCGGACGGCGGTGTTCTCGAGTGAAGCCATGTCAACCAGTAGCAAAGTGTGGTCGCGCAGAGCAGTAGGGAGAGCAGGAGAGCCGACGCTGGACTGAGCCGAGGATTCTCCGGCAAGCGAGATCCGGCCGCGGAGTCCCGTCCCGAAGTGATGAAGCCGTACAGCCGCGTGCGAGCCGGGTAAGCCTGTGTGCACCTTCAGTCACAGTAGCCGGTACAGTACCGCGCTGACCGGAGACGACAGGCAAGCGACGCAGGACCTCGCGCGCTCGCTCGTTCTTCGGCGAGGCGGTGCATGCGATGGACGGTGGACGCTCTCCTCACACGGCTTCGTTCATTCGTTACTGCTGCTCTGTGACTCGCTATAGACCCGCTCGAACACGCTAGACCCGACCAAACAGCCGCACGTTCGTCCGCCCGCTCGCTCAATCCTCATCACTCCAAAGTCGCCGGATGGGTCAACACACTCGTCTGCTCACGTTTGACCAGCTCGAGCCATGGCAGAAGGACAACCACTGGATCACGGGAGGGTACCGGCCACTCTTGCGGTCGTACAGGGCTTGTTTGCGGTCCATCTTTGCGACCCATAATGAAACGGTCAACATCGTGCGTGGTCTCTCCGCTCTTGTTGAGTCGTTTTCAAGTCTCACCGATGCACTCGCGCACCGCAGTGGACGCACCTGATCGGCTCGGCCATCGCTGTCTCGACAGCCTTCTACCTCCTCCTCGACCTCTCACCCTCCGGCACCCTCACTCACGGCCGAAAAGGCTGGCTCGCTCCCTTCGCCGGCATACCCTATCCCTTCCCAAACGCAGCCCAGCCGAGCGTCGAGATTTGGGACACGATCGGGTTCGCGGCGTTTTTGGTGTCGGCGAGCGTTTGCCTGGGTGCGTCTTGCGTTTCCTTCGACGCCACACTCTCGCTGACTCGGCGTGCGCGACAGGCTTCTCCGCCTTCTTCCACACCTTTGTCGCTCACTCAAAAGAGGTGCCCAGCGACATCCTCTCGCTCCTGACGCTTCCCTCCCTAACCCGCCGCTACTCGCGCAGGTTGCCCAACGCTGGAACCGCCTAGACTACGTCGGCATCGTCGTCCTAATCAGCGGCACCTTCGTCCCGATGGTGCACTACGGGTTCGCCTGTGCGTTTGCCTCCTCCCGCTTCCTCGAAGTTAGGATTGAGCGAGACTGACGATTTGCGGAGCGAACAGGCGACAGCCACCTTCGCAACCTCTACATCGGTCTAATCTATACCTTCGCCGCCGGTCCGTCCCCTCACCCACCCTTCTCACACGGCGAACGCAACTAACAGACCTTCGCAACGCAGCAACAACCGCAACGGTCGTCTCCCCTCACGCCCAGACTCCGCAGTTCCGTCGACTGAGAACATACATCTTTATTGCGCTCGGGTTGAGCGCGGTCGTCCCTGTTGGACATGCGGTTTGGCGGTATGGGGTGAGTTCGCGCCTTCTGCGCCGGAAGACCAGGATGCGGGACTGACTGCTTCGGTGGTGTGGTGCAGCTCGAAGGAGCATCAGCGAACATCTCGCTCTTCTGGCTCGCGCTTGGCGGCGCGTTATACATCATCGGCGCCCTCCTGTTCGTCCCTTTCCTCTCTCCCCCCCTTCTTGCCCCACTGAAACCTCGCACACAGCTACGCCGAACGCTGTCCCGAGCGTTTCTCCCCCGGGACATTCAACACCTTCTTCTCCTCGCACCAGATCTTCCACGTGTTGATTTTGCTTGCTGCGTGTAGTCATTGGACGGCGATTACGGAGGGGTTTAGGTATTGGCATGGGGAGAGGGGGGGAGTGTGCTAGATTGCTATGGAGTGATCGACGTTTGAGGGCGACGAGGAGAGCGCGTGAGGATAAGGAGGAGAGGGAGAGGGAGAGGGAGAGGAGAACTTCGCTCCTCTCTCGCTGTCACATCGGACGCTCGTGGGACAGAACGAATGATTTGCAAGAACTGTGAGGGACAATCAACAGAACCAAGAGAAGGGAAGCGCAGCGCGAGACCAAATACAGAACGTTGGGAAATGCTTGAGGAGTCGGATCGAGGCGGTCGTTCGACTTCATTGGGGTGTCGGGGTCACCGGGAGATTCTGAGAGGAGACGAAGAGGTCAGCGACGCCCTTCCTCGTCCTACGATGCCGCCTCGCCGACTCACGCGACCCCTCCTGATCCCCACATCCTTCAGCGAGAGTCTCCTACCACCCTCCTCCGCTCCTCGTAACGTCCACAGCCAGTCCGCCCGGTCGAGTCAGAGTGCGTTGGTAGGCTAGACGTGCGTAGGCGCCGGCCATGAAGGAGAGGGCGCCGCTGGAGGTGATGTGGGGGGACTGATTAGTCCGAGAGGAGAGGGAGGAGCGAGGAGCGCGTGGGAGGAGCGGAGAGACGCACAAGGTGTAGAGACCGCGGTGACGGAGGTGGTGGATGGCTGCCATTGTGTTCTGTGCGGTGTGTGTGTGCAGAGAAGAGACGAGAGCGCGAGGGAGGCCCGCGAGGTCAGGTCGAATACAACCGAGTTTGTAATCTGAATACAAGCTGAATACAAAGTCGACCCCCCTGCTCTTCCTCTCCCTTCTACCGCTCCCACTCGCTCGATGGCGAGCACAGCGCCGCACCCGCTCTCAGGCTTCGCAAAGGGCTCCTGGCCAGTGCCCGACTTCAGCCTCGAGTCGCGGCGGCCTAAAGCGTCCTCGACCCTCCCCTCGCTCTTCGCTCGCCGAGACGTCACGACCGCCTTCAGACCGCCCGATGAGGAGAAAGGGCGCTCGCTGAGATCCAAGAGTCAGGCCAACTCGACTTCGGCGCTGTTCAGCGGGAGCGACGTCTCGAATCAGGGAGCGGGAGGGTTCAGTCAACTTGGCTCGGAAACGGTCTTTGCGGGCGCAGAAGACCAGGATGGCGGCGACGACGACTACCTGGACTCGTGGGTTGCGGATGGAGGTGCGCTTGCGGCAGAGGAGGTGGTCGACGAGACGACCGAGCAGGTCGGGGCGGTCGACCTCTCGAGGGACTCTGGGCTCGAGCGCGCTGCCTCGCCGCCTACCGGAACTACGCGGCAAGTAATGGACTGGACGATGGTGCTGGAGAACGCAGTGATGAAGGCGGATGGCGACATCAACCTTCAGTAAGTCTCGCTTCGCTACCCTTTTCTCGCGCCTCGACCGCTTATCGAGACACGCCTGCTACAGCGACCGAGGCGTCACCTGCGTCCCCGACTCGATCTCCGACCTCGCCACCCTGCGCTCCTTCAAAGCCGCCTTCTCGAGAACGACCTTCACCCGTACCCAATCCAGTCCCGCTTCCGTCGCCTCTTCCCGCCGATCCTTCGAGCGCACCTCCTCCGGCTCCATAAGTGCGGTCCCTACTTCTGTTCCCGTCAAGCTCCTCCTCGCCAAGAACCAGCTCACCGCCGACTCGCTCTCGAACGCCCTCTGGTCGCTCCCGAACCTCCAAGTTCTCACGCTCCGGCAGAATTTCCTCGAGCGACTACCTGAAGGCGTCGGTCGGTTGACAGGGCTGCAAGAACTCAACGTCGCGAGCAATCGTCTGAGATACCTCCCCGCCGAGATCCTCCTCCTCGACAACCTTTCGAACCTCGCGCTTCACCCGAACCCATTCCTTCCTGCCCCCAAGCCTTCTACGCCTATTCCACCGAGTACATCTGCCTCGCCTGAGTCCCCCGTTCGCCATGAACGCCTCCTAAGTGCCCTCACTGTCCACTACGCCGTGCCCTCACTCAAGGAGACATGCATCCGACGCCTCCTCACTCCATCTCGTCCATCTTCGACTACTCCGTCCATAAAAGCCGAATACGACGTTGATTACGTTCGCGCAGTCCTTCCAGACCACCTTCTCGCGCCTTTCCTCTCCACCTTCCAGATCTCGCCTCCGACTCTCTCCTTCGCCTGCCAAAGACACTCTTCCGCATCATCCACCCTCTCACTCGACTCTTTCGCCTCGACTCCATCACCCCAACCCTTCGACCCCCTCTCCAACATCTGCCGCTCGCCCCTCCACGCAGGCGAAGACCGCGTCTTCTTCACTCCCGCCTGCGAGCGGTTCGAGTGGGTCTCGGAGGCGACGCTTAAGCCTGCGCAGAAGGCAGATGGAAAGATGGGGAAGGATGGGGACATTAGGAACATCCCGATTCGCTGGAGGGGGTGTACGGCGGCGTGTCTCGACTGGCTCGAGGAGGAGGAGCAGGTCGACCAACACGATATCGATGAGCCCGCTGCAGCGGCAACCTAGACCACCGCGCTCCACCTTTTCCACTTCTCCCTCTCTCCCAGCCGTCTCTCGCTCCTCCATTTGTTCAATCATTCGTCTTTCTCATCTCGCATCACATTCGCATACTCCACCTTTGATCGCATCACTGCAGGAACTCTCGTGTCTCCCTCATCGTCGCACAATCTGCAGCCTGCCCTTCCGGCGTGGCGCAATAGACTTCTTCTCGAGCATCGAACTGGCGGAGACGAGAGTGACACAGTCGATGCGAGCGATACATACTGGTCTACAAGTCTACAGTGCGATAAGAAGTGGGTTGCGGAAGAGGAGGAGCCGCAAGACTCTGACCGCCTGCGAGAAGCTCGTTGTGGGCTCGTGGAGAGCTGCGTAGCGCAGACTGTCAGACAAATGCAGAGTCATGCAAGCTGGAAAACGTACTCGACAGCCTTGACGACCACGGGGATGAGCGAGCCTGTCGAGACGCTGACTTTGCGGTGGTTGACCGCTCGCAAGAAGGACTGGATAACGCCGCCGTGTGCCGTTATTGAGACGAACTGCGCAGGATCGGTTGCGAAGATCTGCAAGATGACCGTGTCAGCGGTACAGCCGTTGATCAGCTGGAGACGGCTGCTCACCTTGTTCAGAACCTGCTGAGTTCTGAGCGCGTGTTGCTGGTTCGATTCCCGCCAATCGGGGCTCCAGAGCTCGTCTGCGAGCAGTCAAGGTCAGCAATGCTCGTACGGGAGGCGACGGGCTGCGCACCATGTTCGGAGAAAGGCACCTCGAGCCTGAAGGACGGGTAATGCCGCTTGAGGTACGTCTTCGTGTTTCGCTTGTCGCCTGTCCACGAGAGTCTTGTCAGTTTGAGTACAGCACGGCGTGGGTAAAGTTGACTGACAGGTATGAACGCCCATCGTCTCGCTGGGAGGTCGCGATTGTTAGCTGAGTTCTCGGAGCGGAATGATGAGCGCACGCACCGCAGATGCTCTCGTATCAGCGGCTTCTTGTGATAACGGCGCTCTTCTAAGATGTCGGACCAAGTGATCTCCAATGTCGAAGCAGCGCGAGAAAGCGGGCTTGAGTAGTAGCTCTGAGGGGAAGGCGCTCCATCGCGAAGCTCTCGCTTCCAGGCAGAGTTGACGCGAGCAGCTTGTCGTTCGCCGAGAGGCGTGAGGAGCGGATCCGGTCCCCACTGCGAGACGCATCAAGTCAGCAGAGCGAAATTGTCTGCGTCTCGAGCGAAACGCACTTTGATCTCGCCGTCACCTTCCAGCATGCTCCAATAGTTGTCCCACGCCTCAGTCCCGTACTTCTTCTCGCCGACATTGTGCCAGCCCTCGCCATGCCGTCCGACGAAGAAGACCTTATAAGCCGTTCCTACGTCCGCCTCCCGATTGAGCCGGTCTATCCGCTCAGCGAACCGCTGCCATCGTTCTTCTGACTTGTCCAGCAAGCCAAAGGAGTCGTCGAGTGGATCGTACGCCGCGGAGTCGTTGAAGTGTGCAGAGGACTGAGCGAAGACTGTGGTTGCGAAGGGAGTCAGCAGCGCCAGGGTCGTCTGGAGAGCTCCGCTACCCACAGCTATCCACTACAGTGTAGTTCGTCGGGCAAAACGTCTGCGTCTCGCCTCGTCTGGCTGAAGCGACCTCGTTTCGGTCGAAGGTGGGGTCCGAGGGTGATTGAAGCAAGAGGAGCGACGAGAAGAGGCGAGAGGCAGCCAGCGCCGGCATGCTGATCTGTGACGTTCAATTTGGCGCCTCAAAAGGGGCGCGAGACTGTCGGTCGCTCGTGGTCGAGCAAGACAGACGAAGCGATGAAGTCGAGTCGCGGACAAATTCGCTGAGGTGGATAGAGGAGGCCGTGTAGAGGTATTTGCGAGTCGCAGATAGCTGGCGCAAGCTCAAACAAACCCAGCGGGGGCGTGACGGATGCTGACGAGACGTTGCGAAGAGAAAGAGGAGAACGTGCGAGCTTCCCCTGGGCCACACCTCCTTAGGAATGGTGAACGCCACAGCTGTAAGTACAAACAAGCCTCTACTGCTGCTCTATCGAGCCGTCCCCGACCAGAACCGCGTGGTTGACCCGCTCCTTCTCGTCCGTGAGTTGCCAGGTCTCGATGCGCTCGCCAAAGTCGGACAGCTGGTACACCCGCATGCGCCGCGTAAACGTCGAGTTGCCGTAGCCGGAGTACTGCGGGCGAGAGAAGGGTCAGCGACGGTGTGGGAAATGGAGAAGAGGTCGAAAGCGCACCGTCGCACCCGCTCCGAAGCAGATCCAGACGCCGTCGACCCGCCTGCAGTCGCTCGTGATGTGACAATGGCCGTGCGCGACAACCTTGACTTCGGGCCTGCCCGTCGTCGGAGTCGCCGCCTCGCCGTCCCAGAAAGCGTCCACGGGTGCGTCGCCTTCGCCTCGGGGCGCGGGAAGCTCGCCTTGCGCGAGGACGCCTTGCTGCCAGAAGCCGCTGTCGGTCTTCGATGCGCCGTCGCCCTCGAGACGTTCGCCGATGCGGAGGCGCTTGCCGGAAGGCGAGACGTCAACCTTGGGCGAGTAGGCTTGTTGAAGCGGGATGTGCATGAAGACCCTGCGAGCACAGGATGTCAGCTCGTGCATGACGGAGGGAGCAGAGTTCGACGCACATCGCGTTCGGCTTGGCCTCCATGGGCGACGCCTTGGTCGGTCCAGCTGGCAGCACCGTCGGCTCGAGCCATCCTTCCTCCGCCAGCATCTCCTCCTCGGCCTCCTCGAGACGATCAGCCGACGCGACACCGACCGTCTCCGTCTGGTCGTCACCCTTGCTAGCGGAGGACTCGAAGGAGATATTGTCGTCCGGGGTTTCGACGATCTCGCTGCCGTCGTAAGGTTCGACTGCAGGCGTAAGCGAGTCGTCGTCCACGGCCGCTCCGAACTCGGCCTCCGTATCGGCCTTCATCTCCTTCTCCAGCTCCTGCAACTCCTGCACGCCCGCCTGCTCCCACTCGTCGTTCAGGTTGGCGAGCGAGTCCTCATCTTGTCGCTTCGTCAACCGCACGAGCCGACGTCCTCCGTCTGAGCCAGCTGGAGGTCGCGCAGGCTTCTTCTTCGGTCGGCCAGGGCGGCGGTTGCTCGAGACTCGATTCGCCGTGATGAGCTGGCGAGGCGGCGTGTACGGGCGAGTGTACGTCTTCATCTGGGCCGAGCGACCGCGGAACCAGTTGATCCTGCGCGAGAAGTCGTCAACGCCGAGCTCGCGCGAAGCAGAGGAAGGGGAACGAACTGATCAGGCTTGAGGTAGTCGTACGAAGGCTTCGCCCACGGATTGACGTTCCTGACGTTGGCGTGCGAGTCGAGGAAGTACATGTTGAAGAGCGCGACGTCGTCGCCGGCGGCGGACGGCGAGCGGATCGAGCGGACGTAGTTGCCGATGCCGGCGACGGAAGACGGGCCGGGCTCGCCCATGAAGAGCGGGAGGTGGCGCATCAGGTCTGTGTGAAAAACAGAAGGTCGGCTAAGAAGACGACGAAGTAGCACAAAGAGAAAGCAGAACGTACTCATCTGACCCTCTCGTGCCAGCGTCGTCTCCTCCTCGTCGTGGTTGCCGAACACAACCGTCCAAGGGATGCCGCGCTCGTACAGCAGCGGCGCCCACTTCAAGATGACCGACTGCGCATCCCACGACGTCTCCTGCCCATTCAACTGGTCCCCGCTCAAGACGACCAAGTCCGGCTTGACCTCCTCCAACGCCGTCTCGAGCCATTTGAGGCTGTAGACGTCCGCGCCGAGCTGCTTGCACTCGGCTTCGCGCTTCCAGTCGAGGTCGCGGCATGCGCCGGGACCGACGGAGAAGTGCAAGTCGGCGATTTGGAGGATGGTGAAGTTGCCGGCGTTCGAGAAGCGGAGAACGGGCGTCGCAGGGAGCTCTGCGAGATCAGCAGGATCAGTTTCACTCGAGCAGGGCAAACTGAGGAGCGCTCAAAGCCAACGCACGCTTGTTCTCCTTGCGGTAGGCCAGACTCGCTCCAACCCTCGTACCCTTCCCATACCCCGTCCCAATCGCCTTCGCATCGTCCGGTCCGCCCGTGACCATCTGCTCGATCCTCTTGAAGCCCGGCAGAGGGTGCACCTCGTTCCCGCCGTACAGGACGTCGAGCTCCGTAATCGGCTCGAGGTCTCCAGCGCTCCCATTCGCGCCCTCCGCCTTCCGCGCGGCAAAGACGTCGGACTGGGGTGTGAGCTTGTAGTGGAGGAAGAGCGGGGTCATGCGTGGCCAGACGCCTTCGCGAAGCGAGGTGGAGACTTCGACCCAGGTGTCCGATTCGGAGAGGTCTTCGATAGAGGCGGTGTGGTTCAGGAGACGGATGTCGGTGATGACGGGTGCGTCGGAGCCGGGGAGCAGGCGGCCTGCGTCGTGACGAGCGTGTCAGTGGCTAAGGAAGTGCAAGGGGAAAGGAAAGGCACGAACGAGCGTAGATGTAGAGGTAGTACACGCCGATCCGCTTGCTCAAGTCCTTGTCAATCCTCTCCCACTTCCCGCGCGTCGCATCCTCCTTCGCTGACGACGTTGGCGAGCAGAGGTCGTACAAGCCGGGCGAGAGGACGCACGTCTTGACCTGCAACTCGGTGAACGGCGTCGTGCTCGGCTCGAGCGGGTCCCAGCCGCTCTTCGCCTTGTCGCCCATCGACGACATGCCCCACAGATCCCAATCGTCCTCGTCCGCCCAGCTGTCTGTCGTCTCGGCGCCTAGTTCCGTCCCTCCCGCCTCGACATTCTCCTTCGGCGGTGTTCGGGAGAAGGCAACCTGGTTGGCTTGGTGTCCGAGGTTGATGGGCTTGCCGTACGGGCGGTCGTAGGGTGCTTCGAGCTTGTAGCGTGCGGTGAGGAGCGAGGCGAGGAGGAGTGTGAGGCCGACGAAGAAAATGCGGACGAAGGTGCGTGACGAAGATGGCGAGAGCATCCTAGCAGTCGCTTCCAGGCGTCCAACAAGCAGCCTCCTCGCGTGACTCCCGCTGATGCTACCCTCCCGTCCTCGAGACTGATGAAGCGGTGCGGCGCGTCGTCAACCGCGTCGGGCGCCGGGTTCGTTCGTGCAGTGGACTTTCGAGCAATGAAGCAGCGGGTACACGATCCTCAGCGGCAGCCTGTGCGTGTGTGAGGCGGGGAAGCGGGAGAGGACCTCGTCCCGAGACACCCAAGTCCCCTCGAGCCCCTGTCGAGGTCGCTTTCACTCCTTCCTCGCTCTTTCCCAGGCCCGCATAATTCGCAATGCTCGTAATGAAGCGCATACAAGCGAATGTTTACCACCCGCACTCGACTTGGCCGAATCAAGGACTCCACATCGATCCCTTCGTCACCGCGCACCTTATCTCGACTTCCTTCGCACCTCGCTCACGTCGTCGCTCTCGCTGCTTTCTGGCTGGATCGCTGCCAGACACACTCAAGCTTGACTCTTGCACACGCTGCTGAGCTCCTGTCGCCTCACGAGAACCGGATAGTCCGCGGTGAACCAGCAGATCCATCGATAGGTGCGTTGATGTCGATCCAGCTCGCCTCGTCCTCTCTGCGAGCTCGCTCTGTTCTTCCGTTGACTCTTGCCTTTCCCTCGCAGCACCCAGCGACCTCCCTTCGCCGTTCGCCGCCCGGGAAGACACCGCTTTTCGCGTGATCGGCTTGCCCCTTCCCTTCGCTCTTCTCCCTCTTCCCACACCTCACACGCGACGACAGCTATGAGCAGGGACGTCACCGCGCTCAAGACGCCCATGTTCGTCTCTGCACTCGCTCTCTCGCGCCCTCTACGCTCACTGACAAGGCCCCCGCACTTCGCCGCCCCACAACCAAACGCCGTCCGTCGTCCCCAGGCCGTCGCGCCCAGAGTCGCCCGGCGCCATGACGCCCAGCATCAACTCTTTGCGCCGCCTCGGACGCTCGCAGCCTCTCAGGAAGATCCTCGTCGCCAACCGCGGTGTGCGTCGCGCCGTCTTCCCTTTTGAGGGTCGTTGAGAGAGGCCGGTTGTGCGGTCCGATCCTGCCGATGCAGGGTGAAGGGAGACGCAGCGGACGCACCGGAGGATGGAGCAGGGAGCAGGCTTTGTTGTATCGCGCGACGGCGAGCTGACGCCCGACTCGACCCCTTCTCCCTTCCCGATGATTCTCTCGACGCTCGCAGGAAATCGCCATTCGCGTCTTCCGTACCGCCCACGAGTTGGGCATGACCACCGTCGCCATCTACTCGCACGAGGACCGTTTTTCGGCTCACCGCAACAAGGCCGACGAGGCGTACATGGTCGGCAAGGGCATGACGCCTGTCGCAGCCTACCTCGCGCAGGACGACATCATCCGCGTCGCTCTCGAGCACGGCGTTACGATGATCCACCCCGGTTACGGCTTCCTGTCGGAGAACGCCGAATTTGCTCGCAAGGTCGAAGAAGCGGGCCTCATCTTTGTAGGCCCGCAACCGAAGGTGATCGACGGACTGGGAGATAAGGTGAAGGCACGCAAGCTGGGTTCGTCGTCATTTCGGTCCTGTTCCCGGATCCCAACGAACTCAGGAAAACGAGATATGGACATCCAAAGCTAATGCGCTCCCTTCATCCTTCCCTTATCCCGCCCAACTTGCCGCCATGCCTGGACTACAATTATTCCGGCGTCAGCCATGTCGATCCAGGTCCCCGTCGTTCCTGGCACGCCCGGCGCCATCGAGAACTTCAAGGAGGCGGACGCCTTTGTCGCCGAGCACGGCTTCCCTGTCATCATCAAGGCCGCCATGGGTGGCGGAGGACGTGGAATGCGTGTTGTTCGCGAGGCGTCCGAGTTCGAGTCGGCGTTCAAGACGGCCGTCTCGGAGGCGAAGAGCGCGTTTGGAGATGGAACGGTCTTCGTCGAGCGCTTCCTCGACCATCCTCGCCACATCGAGGCGCAGCTCATCGGTGACTCTGAAGGTGAGCGCTGATGGACCTTTTGAACGAATGAAAAAAAGATTGACGGGACAAACCCCGCAGGCAACGTCGTCCACCTCTTCGAGCGCGACTGCTCCGTCCAGCGTCGTCACCAGAAGGTCGTCGAGCTTGGCCCGTCGACCAACCTCCCGGACGAATTGCGCGAGCAGCTCCTCGCCGACGCCGTCAAGATCTGCAAGGCCGTCGGATACCGCAACGCCGGAACTTGCGAGTTCCTCGTCGACTCGCGCGGCTACTACTTCATCGAGATCAACCCGCGTATCCAGGTCGAGCACACTGTTACGGAGGAGATTACCGGAATCGACATCGTCGCTGCGCAGATCCAGGTGCGTCTCGTCCGGGCGATTTTCTGGATTTGTGCGTTTCCTGACTTTTTCTCTTGCAGATCGCCGCTGGAGCTACGCTCGCCGAGCTCGGTTTGACGCAGGACACGATCACGAAGCGCGGCTACGCCATTCAGTGCCGCATCACGACCGAGAACCCCGCCGCCAACTTCCAGCCCGACACGGGCAAGCTCGAAGTCTACCGCTCCGCAGGCGGTAACGGTGTTCGTCTCGACGCGAGTTCGGGCTTCGCGGGCGCCCAAATCACGCCCCACTACGATTCCTTGCTCGTCAAGTGCACAACTCGCGGCGCGACTTTCGAGATCGCTCGCCGCAAGATGCTGCGTGCACTTGTAGAATTCAGGATTCGCGGCACGTACACCAACATCCCCTTCTTGTTCCGCGTCCTGTCACACCCGGCATTCGTCGAGGGCAAGACGTGGACGACCTTCATCGACGACACCCCCGAACTCTTCAACCTCGTCAACTCGCAGAACCGCGCTCAGAAGCTCCTTTCGTACCTCGGAGACCTCGCCGTCAACGGCTCGTCCATCAAGGGACAGCAGGGCGAGCCGGGACTCCACGAGGAAATCCCCATCCCGACCTTCTACGACTCGAAGGACGACTCGAAGCCGATCGACACGAGCGCGCCCTGCGAGACTGGCTGGCGCAACATCATCAAGGAGAAGGGTCCCGAGGGCTTCGCCAAGGCCGTCCGCGAGTACCCCGGCGTCCTGATCATGGACACGACCTGGCGCGACGCCCACCAGTCGCTCCTCGCCACCCGCCTCCGCACGATCGACATGGCCAACATTGCCAAGGAGACGTCGCACGCGCTGCAGAACGCGTACTCGCTCGAGTGCTGGGGTGGCGCGACCTTCGACGTCGCTATGCGGTTCCTCTACGAGGACCCCTGGGAGCGCCTCCGCGAATTGCGCAAGCTCGTCCCGAACATCCCCTTCCAGGCGCTCGTGCGCGGCGCGAACGCGGTCGGCTACACGAGCTACCCCGACAACGCCATCTACGAGTTCTCGAAGCGCGCAGTCGAGAATGGTCTGGACATCTTCCGTGTCTTTGACTCGCTCAACTACATCGAGAACATGCGTCTCGGTATCGACGCGGCCAAGCAGGCCGGCGGTGTCGTCGAGGCCGTCATCTGCTACACCGGCGACGTCGCGAACCCGAAGGGCCACAGCAAGTACACGCTCGACTACTACCTCAACTTTGCCCAGGAGCTCGTCGACTGCGGCATCCACGTCCTCGCAATCAAGGACATGGCTGGTCTTCTCAAGCCCGAGGCCGCAACCATGCTTGTCGGCGCCCTTCGCAAGAAGTTCCCCGATATCCCTATCCACGTCCACTCGCACGACACGGCCGGTATCTCGGTCTCGTCGATGCTCACCTGCGCTGCTGCCGGCGCCGACGTGGTCGACGTCGCGATCGACAGCATGTCCGGCACGACCTCGCAGCCGTCGATGGGTGCCGTCTGCTCGGCGCTCGAGCAGTCCGGCCTGGGAACCGGCATTTCGTACGCCAACATCCAGGCGCTCAACCTCTACTGGTCGAACGTCCGCCAGCTCTACCAGTGTTTCGAGGCGAACGTTCGCGCGTCCGACTCGGTGTGTACCCACAGTCTTCTTCTGCGACTCGACCCAATCCGCTGACTCTTCCGCTTCTCCCCTCCCCTTCGCCGCCTTTCATCGCCATCTCCGCCGCGCAGGGCGTCTTCGAGCACCAAATGCCGGGCGGCCAGTACACCAACCTCATGTTCCAGTCCCAGCAGCTCGGTCTCTCTGGTCAGTGGAAGGCCGTCGTCAAGGCGTACATCGAGGCGAACGAACTCTGCGGCGACATCGTCAAGGTCACGCCGTCGTCGAAGGTCGTCGGTGACTTTGCCCAGTTCCTTGTGGCCAACAAGCTCTCGAAGCAGGACATCCTCGACCAGGCCGACAAGCTCGACTTCCCCTCGTCCGTCGTCGAGTTCTTCCAGGGCTACCTCGGACAGCCCGTCGGCGGCTTCCCTGAGCCGCTCCGCTCGAAGATCATCCGCGACAAGGAGCGCATCGACGGTCGCCCCGGTCAGAACATGAAGCCGTATCCCTTCGCCGAGGTTCGCCAGCGTGAGTGTCGCTCTCGGTTGTATCAACGAAGGCAGCCGTACGGAGCGGCGGCGGAACATCAGAAAAGCGGCGGAGCAACCCTGACCCGCTGACCTCCTTCGCTCCCGCAGAACTTGTCGACAAGTACGGCTCGTCGATCTCGTCATGCGACGTCCTCTCGTACTGCATGTACCCCAAGGTCTTCGATGAGTTCAAGGAGTTCAACCTCAAGTATGGCGAGCTCTCGTAAGTCCGCTGCCGCCTGCTCACCTTGTCTCCTTGAGCTGACCTCTGGCGCTACAGCAAACTTCCGACGCGCTACTTCCTCGCCAAGCCTCCCATCGGCGAGGAGGTCCAGGTTGAGATCGAGCAGGGCAAGATGCTCATCATCAAGCTCATCGCCGTCTCGCCCGTCAACCCCGTCACCGGCATCCGCGAGGTCCTCTTCGAGCTCAACGGTGCGTACCCTCGACCTCACACGGTGGGACTCGACTGACGAAACCGCTCGCAACGCAGGCGAGGCCCGTCTCGTCAAGATCGAGGACCGCAACGCCGCGATCGAGACTGTCCGTCGCGAGAAGGCGACGAAGGAGCCCGGATCGATCGGCGCGTCGATGTCTGGTGTCGTCGTCGAGATCCGCGTCAAGGAGGGACAGGATGTCAAGGCTGGCGACCCGTACGCCCCTCTCTCGCCGCCCACCGCTGTTCGAGACCTATCGCTGACCCGTACGATTCCTCCTTCGCAGCGTGGCGGTCATGAGCGCCATGAAGATGGAGTCGAACGTCTCCTCCCCCGTCTCGGGCAAGGTCAAGCGCGTGGCCGTCCAGGCAGGCGACTCTCTCGACCAGGGCGACCTTATTCTCGAGATTGTGCACTCTTAGGTGACCGGGAACGGATGGATGGGGATGGATACTTTGTGCCTAGAACTGACCTGACATCCGGTTTTGTGAATCTGAATCCCAAGCTGTACCTTCTCATTGCGCAACGCGACTGGAAAAGGAGAACGCTGGGGTAGTCGATTGCAGGGAAAGGGATACAGGAACAGTCTCGGGGTAAAAGCTATACGAACGTCTCAATTCTTCGCGCCTCGTCCCAGCCCGCTCATCCCAAACACCTGCTTCGCCAGCGCCGCGAGCACTTCCGCCTTCTCGGTCTGCGGGAGGTCCTTGAAGACCGAGTAGACTGACTTGCCCTTGGCATCGCGGATCGCGCCGAGCTTCGAGCCGCCGAATGCGCCGATTGCTGCGCCGGGGAGGTTGCCTGCGATCTGTCGAGGGGAAAAGGCGGGAGGAGGCGAGGGAGAGACGGTTCCGGCGGTGGAGGACAGGCAGCGCGCGATAGCGTTGTCAGTGGGCAGTCGTGGGCGCACATCGTCGAGGAAAGGACGCACGAATCCAATCACCGCTCCAGCCGCCGCGCCCGACCAGGTCCACAACGGCAAGACCCGGTTCACCTCGGGCCTCAGCATGTCCTCGAAGACGTTGCCAAAGACGTACTCCGCATCTGGCCGCTCGCGCTCCTCGGGCTCTTCCTCCGCCGCCGCACTCGTTCCCGCACCTCCGCCAAAGAAGGACCAAAAGTTCCCGCTGTCGTCCGCCGCGTCCGTCCACCGACTGCGATTCGCCTGCCTCAGCTCATCGTATGCTTGTCGTCGGTGTGGGTCGGACAGCGTGTAGTGTGCGTCGGCGACGGCTTGGAACTCGACTGTCGCGGCGCGGCGGCGGGCGTCGTTTGAGGGGCCGGGAGGGACGCGGTCTGGGTGGCACTGCAGCGACTTGCGCTTGTATGCGGTCTTGATTTGGTCAAAGGTGGCGGATTCGGGGACGCCTGTGAGGGTAGGGGCCAGTTAGCGAGGAGGTCTTGAGGAGGTGACGATGTTTCCGGCTGCATGTGCTCCGCCGGGAGTCGAGAGCCGCTGTTGCACGACGTCTGGCCTCCTGCTATGCTCCGCCCTCCTTTAAGTCCACCCAGGCCAGTCACAGAACCCTCTCCTTGTGCTCGTCGTCTCCCGGTCCGACTCCTCGTCCTCGCTGCTCCGCCGCCTAATGCCCATAAGCAAGTCGCCGCTTCGTCCCTTCTCGCCTTCGCAGTCCATCTCGAGCTTCCACGTCGGCAGCGAGTTGAGCAAGTTGTCGGAGATGTGGCGGGTGGGGAGGAGGTGAAGAGAAGGGTGAGCAAGCGTACCCAGGATGGCGTAGTAGTCGGGGAAGGTCTGCGACATGGCTGAGCAACACAGGCAGCGGACACAAGCGAGACGAGCTCGTTGTGAGCGGGAGAAGGTGAAGAAGCTGACGGCGGGGACTTCGCGACGTCACGATCGACGTGACTTTGAACGGATACAAAGCCGACCTAACCAGACATCCTCGGCTGTAATCTGGCTCATCGGCTTCACTCGTTGACCAGTTGTAGCTTCTCCTGGTCTAATATAACAGTGTACACTTGTGCCCACTGACTTTGCGGTAGAGCACTAGGCGAGGAGGAAGCGGGAGTAGCATTACAACCGTGACTTTGAGCTAATGTTGCAACATTACCCCGTCTCATCAGTTCGGGGCGAGCTTTCTTGCTGTCGCACTCTCACTCGCTCCCGCTTGTGACTGCCGCTGGACGATGTCAGACACCAAGTACGCCGAGATCCAGGAGACGCCCGTCGCTTCCACCTCGCGTGGACGACGGGCACGCCCTCTCTCGCCCGCTCTCGACGAGCAGATGGACGTCGACGACACCAACAGGACGGACGAAGAGGAAGACGAGGACGACGAGGACGACCCCATTGTGCGACGACTGCCGGTCTACTACACACCCGAGTACATCCAGTCGCTCTGCCTCCTCCAGTACCCCGACCGCCCTCCTCGACCCGAAACACACCACCCGCTCCTCCCGCCCGCTCTCGAGCCAGACTGGCAGAACGACGACTCGCCTGCGGTGGGGAGGCTCGTCGCCAAGTTCAAGCCGCAGACGCAGCACCTCGAGGTGACGGTGCCGATGGAGAAGGATCCCGAGCGGTGGAACGAGGAGAACGCGATGCGATTCGCGACGGGCGTGATTGAGGACAAGGACAAGGAGCGCGAGAAGGAGACGCAGAAGAAGGGCGGGAGGAGGAAGAGGCGAGACCCGGCGGAGGACGAGGCAGAGCAGCGGTACAGGGAGGAGAAGGAGGCGAGGCGGCTCGACAAGATGGTCTATGCGAGTACGGGCGTGCCGGAAGTGACGAGCTACTTGATCGGTGTCGTGCGGAATGGTGAGCGCAGCGTCCAGTCATTCCCAGCTGACCCTCGCTGACCGTCTCGCCGCTCTCCAGACGCTCTCCACCTGAACCCGATCAACCAGACTTTCCAGCTCCGCCCCTCCCTCACCTACCTCGACCAGATCCTCGCCAACGAGCGACGCGCAAAACGCGCTGCCGAGCAGAACGACGACGACGATGACGACGAGGTTTCGGAGACAGAGATGAAAAAGGAGCAGGCCAAGGCCGTGCAGGTGTCGGTCAAGCGGCAGGAAGGACAGGCGAAGGGACCGCTGGGCGGAGGCAACGGACGAGCGGGTGCAGGACTGTTCGCGCCATTGCGGGCGGAGGAGGCGGAAGAGTGGAAACCGCTCAAGCACTTTCATGCGAATGTGCGTGTCCTCCTCGTGCAGTTGCTTCCCGCGTCCTCGCCGCTGACTTTCACCCTGCTACCCAGACGGATGCTGCGCGGGACGCGTTCGACAGGATGTGCGCGCCGTCACAGACGAAGCTGACGAGCATCACGAAGCCGAAAGAGTACCTCGCAGCATGAAGGCGCTCCGCCGTTGCAACGCATTCTATAGCATGACCTCCTCTTGCGGCACGTGAAGCTCGAGCACGCGTCGTCGCACAGACCACCGCGACGAGGACCCCTCTCCTCCTTCTCCTCACAACATCGCTCGTTCCTCCTTTGTTGTGATAGCTGACGGTTGCTAGAGGAGATGGCAACGCCGATCGCAGAGCTCTACGCCCGCCCACACAGCGCCTACCTCGAACCGTCGCCGTCTCAGCCAGCTCAGTCTTCGACCACTCCTCCCAGCTCGGCCATCTCATCTCTCCGCGCGTCGAGGTCGACTTACAGGACGTCTGTCTCGCTGCAACCCGACGCAGACCCATTTGCAGCTGGCACAATGGCGCACGACGAGGAGGAGGGCGAGATGGAGGGCAGTCGGAACGGGATCTCGCAAGACTCGACGACTTCGCCCCCTCAGCGCTCGAGCGGTCCGTTACGCCGCACATCCTCGTTCTTTCGCTCTCTCGTCAACTCGACCCGACCGAAACCCCGCCGCGCCCGCTCGTCCATCCTCCTCTCGAGTTCAGCAATCTCGCCGCCTCTTCCGCTCGACCCGCCGCCTAAGGTCGCACCGATCCGA
The DNA here is from genome assembly GCF_000320785.1 of Rhodotorula toruloides NP11. NCBI lineage: Eukaryota > Fungi > Basidiomycota > Microbotryomycetes > Sporidiobolales > Sporidiobolaceae > Rhodotorula > Rhodotorula toruloides. The sequence goes on along the minus strand of NW_015622979.1, from coordinate 321,001 downwards.
ACGAGAGCCACGCTTGTCCAGGTCGGAGTGTTGGCGCAGATGGTCGAAGAACAAGCGGGGTCGGGGTGGAGCGGGACGGGGACGAGCTATCCCTCTGGGTCGACTTCGCTTCGAGGTGCTGCGACGTCAACGCCCGAGCGTACCGTCAAGCGGAGGCGCTCGCTGGGTAACTTGCTCAGACGGACGCCGTCGAGCCTCGGTCAGCACGTCGAGGACGAACCGGTCGTTGCGGACGAGACTTCGACACCGGCCTCGCCAAGCAGGGGTTAGCGACTTCCACTTTCTGCTTGTCGATGTCGCTGACGCTGCTCTCCTTTCGGGAACGAAGACGTCGGCGTCGCCCTCACAACCGACACGCCCAGTCGTCGCGCAGGCCTCAATCGCCGCTCCCTCGTCTCGTCCGTCTCGACTCCGCAGCTCCGCTCTCGAATCGCGTCCATCGCTTCAGAAGCAGCAATCGAGTCGCCCGCAAGCTCTCCGCCGCAACCGCCGTTCCGCAGAGTCGCACAGGCGGATCAGCCTCCTCCCCGCCCGCCGCCGTCTGTTCCGCTCCCGCCCATCCCGCAGATCAACACGATTGCACCGACGCCTGGCACGACTCCAGCAAGTCACAAGACGGGCACAGGCTTGCGACGTCGCGATACGGCACCGTCCGTCTTCCAGCCGTCGAGCTACAAAGCGCCGCCAGGTCTCGCTGCGGAAACGCCTGAACCGCCTTCGCCTCTCCGCGCCGAAAGCCGCGCCTCTTTCCGCTCGGTGACCTCAAACGGTCCAGCCCCGCCGAGACCACAACGTTCTCCCCTCCGCCCAGCTCCCTCCCGCTCCGCTTCGCCCCTGCCTTCCGCCTCGAGCGCGCCGCATCGTCCGACGACGCTCGCGCCGCCCGTCTCGTCCGCCACTTTACCCAGTTCGGGCTCGTCGCCGCTCCGCCAGCGTCTCTCGAAGCTTCCGTCCGAGGAACAGCGCGAGACGGAGGAGAAGGTCCCGCTCGCGAGTCTGTACCTTGTGGCGGGGCTGTCGAAGGACCCGCAGACGTGGGTGCGGTCGAGGAGCGAAGACGGAGCGGGCGAGAGGAGGTGGAAGGCGGAGGTGTTGGGTGTCTTGACCGGCGACGAGGAGAAGCGCGATAGCGACATCAAGCTTGTCAGGCTCGACCGGGCGGAGCGGGAGAAGGTGACGCAGAAGGCGTTGAAAGTGCGTCTTCAGCTACTTGACATCTGGCGCAGATCTCGCGAGCTGACCTGTGCGCTCCCAGATGTCGTTCCGCCACGACGTCGAGCTCGTCTCTTCGCCCACTCAGCCGCCAGCGACGACCTCCTTCTTCTCCTTCGCCACCTCTTCTTCAACTGCGCCGCAGCAGAAGCAGTACCATGCCGTGGCGCTGAAGGTCTGGTCGCAAGTCGAGTCCGCTCGCGCCGCCGCAATCGTCTCGAGACTTAGACGCGACGGCTCGGCAGGCGCAGACGCGGTCAAGCAGGCGAAACGGACGACGAAGCTTGGGCGGCGCCTGAGTCACCAACTCATTGAGCAGATGGAGGGTTTCGAGGATACGGACGGGATTGAGGTGCCCTCGAGCGGATTCGCGACCGAGACGGACGGTCGTGCGTTCTTCGCTCGCCTCTCGTAGTCACATCGGCTGACATATTGTCGTAGGGGACTCGGCTTCGGACGGGATCGCTGGTGAGCGCAGCGAGTCGCTCTGGATGCCCTACTGCATCATCCTAGTCTCGACGTTTCCGATCCATGTAAGCGGGCTGGGTCTCCGATGGAAAAGTCTCCTGACGCGGGTCGCACGCAGATTCTTCTCAGCGACGTCCTCCGTCTGTCGTGGGCCCTGTACCATCAGGACCTCGCGATGCACAATGCCCAAATGGACGTCCTCCTGAGCAGCCCAGCGCCTCGAGCGGGCGAGCGCATCGTCGTGCCGATCAGCCTCGAGGAAGAGCATGCGGACACGACCTTCGTTGCAGTAAGGGCTTTCGTCCACCTCGCTGCATGCGACTGCTGACCGCTTCTCCCGCAGATCATGCCCGGCGAGATCGACTGGGCGACTGGCTCCCTCCGCCAACTACATCTGCCGATTTGGCCCGTCTTCAAGGCGTTGCACCTCGACAACATGCTCACCATCGCAGAACTCGCGCTCGCGCCCTTCGGCAAGATCGCCTTCGTTAGCCGCCACGACTTGCTTCTCGTGCGTGATTGTCTGGGTCCTCGATAGGAGGAGTGAGTTGACGCTCTCGTCATGCAGGACTTGTCGGTCTACGTCTTTCAGCAGATCCTCGAGGGCCAAGGCTGGAGAGGTCTTGTTCAGGCCTCAGCGCATGTCCGCGATCTTACCGTCTACCTAGACGTGCGTCTCGGTGCCTACACATTCCGTCGCCGAGGCTGACTACCGCTCGACCCAGGACTCGGGCCCCTGGCTTATCGGCGCGCCCTTCTCCGCCCGCGCTCTTCTCGCCAGCCTCGCTCCGGATGTCGCAGTCGTCGACCTCGACAACAACCTCGTCACTTGCTCGAAACCGCCAAGCGGAGCACTCTCGAAAAGTCCCGTCCGCGACAAACTGCTGCGCGCCCTCGAAGCAGCGATCGGCAACATCGGCCGCAACTTCGTGCCGAAGGAGGTCGTCGAGGCGTTCTCGCACGGTCGCTTTCGACCTTTCTCGCTTGTACATGTCCGCTCACTATATCGACTTCGGGAAGTCCTCTCACAGCATTTCCACCGGCAGGTCGAGGTCGCAGGCCAGCCCCGCGAGGCCGAGCGTCTTCTCCCCGATCCTGCTTGGCAATGGAGCGACACCCGCGCTCTTTCCGCCTTCTCCAACACCCTCTCGCAAACGCCCCGAGCCGGACTCGTCGGTCGAGTTCTTCGACTTACGAGCCCTCGCAAGAGCGTCAGCCTCGACCACCAGACCCTCCGGATGCAGGTCCTCCTCCGCAAGAACGTCGAGGCGTGCGTCGAGCAGCGCGACACACTCGAAGCCGATTACGGCCGCGCGAACAGGAAACTCGCCGTCTTGATTCAGCAGAGCCTCGAGTGGCAGGAGTCGTTTGCCGTCTTCAAGGAGGTGCGTACGCACCCTCACCTTCCCGGGCGCATCGCTGATGCCGCTCCATGCAGTTCTCGGAGCGCGCTGCCCTCCAGGTCGTCGAGCTGCGGGACCGTTTGGCGGCGGAGCACGACACGACTGCGCAACTCAGCGGGCAACTCGTGCAAGACCGCGAGCGACGCATGCGACTCGAAGCCAGTCTCGAGGCAGCCGAGCAAGCCAGGCTCGACGCCATCACCGAGCTCAGCCGGATCAGCGCCATGCGTCGCCGCGTCGAGGAGCAGCGCGCGCTCTTGTCGCAGGGGGTGCGGGCGGTAATCAGCGGCGCCAAAGACGAGACAAGCCCGATCTACCAAGCCGTTGCAGCTCGCATCGACGGCATCTCGCACCGCAGCCAGACGCCATCGCTCTCGCCTCGCTCGACTGACCAGCTCCAATCACCTACGGATGAGCAGGCCGCCCAGCTGAGTGGACGCTCCGATACGCCGGACCTTGTTGTCGATGGCGAGAAGATTCGGGCGGCCACGCAGGAGGTCTTCCGGGTCATCTCGTCCAGGCTTTCACTTGCCCTGCAGGCCGTTGGCGAGTCTACGGCGGCGGACGCGTTAGCGCAGTCGACGTCGGTCGCTTCCTCGGTCGGGACCACGTCGCCTTCGCGATCAGCCATCAGCGACGATGCGACCCTCGTCTCGTCGACTTCCGCCCCTGCTCGCCCTGCCTCCCCCGACATTGGCCCGTTCTCTAAGCCATCGTCGACAAGCCCTTCCGCCTCGCCTGTCCTCAGCTTCCAGCCGAAACCTCTCCACCTGACCCCGCCAGTCACGCCCGAAGTCAGCGATCCGAACACGCCTTTCTCCTTCGTAACCATACGGCCTCGTCACCGCCGTATTGCATCTGGTTTCTCGTCGCACGGCCGCCAGAACTCGCTTGGTGCAGCCTCCGTCCTCAGCTCGGCCAGCTCGGATGCCAGCACGCCGCTCGCCACTCCCATCAGCCGGTCTTTCACGTCGCCCACTCTCAATCGCTCGACTCCGCCTTTCCACAAGTCGACCTTGTCGCGCTCGGCATCTTCGCCGCTGCCAATGCACGAGGAGAGCGACGCCGAAGACGACGCCCAGAGCTTCGTTAGCGTCAGCGAAGGCTACACGGCTTTGCACGCCAGTCGCGCGCATACTCCGGCCTCGATGCGGACCAGCAACCATTTCGAGCTCGAGGAACTCGCCGACAACGTTGCAGAAACGCCGGAGCGCCGCGACGGTTTCGCCCACTCGAGGCAGTCGTCGTGGTCGATCGATGCGCCGCCTGTCGCGCTCTTTACTCGCAGCGGATCGATCAGGTCGCTGAACAAGCGGTGGAGCGTCAACATGGAGGGACGAGTGAGGACGGCGGTCGAGCACATCGAGCAGTCGTCCAGGCCGTAGTCTCTCCCTCGCGCTTAGTACAACGAATGTAGCAATTGCTGTTCATCCTTTGCGTTCTACAAGCGAGCCCTGCGAGAGCTGCGAACGAGAAGGCGGGGTCGGTTCGTCAACTTGCGAAGGTCAAAAGTCTCGAGGCGAGCAGTGCGCTGACCTTTTCCGTCCTCTACGCCGTGAGAGGCCTTCCACCGCGCTCGAGGCGCATGCAGAAAGCGAGCATGTCGCTCAGCTCGGCCTTGGCGCTCTCGCTAGCCGTCAACTCTAGCTCCTGGACGACGCGAGCCTTCGAACATGCGATTTTGACGCGCGTTTCGGGCGTGAGCTGATCGTTGCGGAGCCTCCAGTCGATGTAGGTGAGGCGCGACTCGTGCGGGACGATCTCGTAGAGGGCGAGGAGGGAGCGTTCAAAGTCTGCGAGCGAAGTCAGCAAGGAAAGCTTCGCCGCTTCGATAGCCCGAACGCACGATCGGCTCTGTTCTTCGTGACATTGAGCTCCTTCTCGAGCTCCTGTATCTTGGTCTGGTCCGCGACACTGCTCTGAGGCGACTGAACAGGCGAGAGGAGGCTGCGGGTGGCGGAAGAGGGAGTGGCCGGCGCTGCCGTGGACGAGGGTGTTGTCGGCGGGAGCGCTGTGACAGGGAGAGGTGACTGAGAAGGGGCGAATGCGTGGATCAGGAGGAGCGACGCACAGGGGACCCTGACCGTCCTCGAATCGAAGCAGACGAGGTGGAAGGAGGCGATCGCGCGGTTTTCTGCAGCCCCGGCCGTGTTGATGATATCGAGATATCCAGGCGGCATGATGGCGAGGTTGAAGCCAAAGGGGGACTGTCCCGTCTCTGCGCGAGGCGAAGGAACATGGTCAGCTCGAAACCCGCCAATCCTCCGGCGGCACCTGCCTGGTCTGGCTCGCTTCGCCTCAGAGGTGGCAAGTCAAGACTCACGGAGTACTCCTTGCAGGTGTCCCGTCCCATCCGCACCGAGAACCTTGCCGCCGACGAGCGAACCCTCCATCGACCCTTCGAAGCGCAAGAGACTACCGTACGAGCCGATGAGGTCCTGCCTCGCCGAGTACCACGTCAGGTCCCACTTCATGCCCGGCGCGAGCTCGGCGGAGAAGTTGGCCTCGATGGCGCCGTCTGGGAGGGTGGACGAGGCGAACGGCAGGGCGCGCGCGCCATCGAGGAAGAGGCTGACGTTGATCTGCTCGGCCTGGACAGCCATTAGCGAGGGTCTAGAGTGTGCGAGCGAGAGAAGCGAGTGCAAAGTGAGCGGGAGGAGGGAAAGAGAGGGAGCGAGCAAGGCGACGTCCTCGCCTCGACGATAACTCGCGACATAGGATTGCAAAAGCGTACAACAGCACTGAACACATCACTTGGACTGCGGACCGAAGGTACCGACGATGCGGATCCTGCACGGCGAAGAACCAGACTCCGTGCTAGAGTCGTTCTCGCTTTGCCCCTTCTCCGGCGTCTCCTGGCACACGGTCTCGCTCCTGCCGTCCTCTTCTCCGATCGTCGAAGTCCTCCTGCGCGAGCGAAGAGGATAGCGCGACGCGGTACCGTCTTGCGCCTGCTCCGTCTCGCCCATCTCGCTCGCCTCAGCTTGCGGTGCGAGTGCCGGGCTCGGCGTCGGCGTGTTTGGTTGCTGCAAGCGCTGCTGATTGGCAAGGGAGAGCACGCGAAGCTCGTTCTGCGCGTCGTGAGGCAGGCGACAGAGGATCTCGGGGGTTGCAGCGAGTCGGTCGATGAACTGGAGGCGCTGATCTTGGGTCATCATCGAGAGGAGGAGGCGGTTGGCGCCGCGGAGGAAGGCAATGGCGTCGGTGAGCTGTATCGGCGAGTAGCGGTCAGTCGTGCAAGCTCCAATCTGCGAAGGTCGCGCTCACCTCGTGCGCCGGAACGGAGTCTGGAATCGTCGCAGGACCTGCAGGGGAGACTCTGTACCATGAGCGCCCTTCCGCGCCACTCAAGCGAAGTAGACGCACGGTCGACGAGGCCGAGAGCCTCGAGATGCGCGCGCGGGGCGTACTGCCAGGAAAAGACAACGACAGGTCGCTCCTGGTCCATCAACTCGATGTCGCTGACCGCCAGTTGGCCGATGCTGCCGGAGAGACAGTTCGGTGAACGTTGAAAGTCGAGCGAGCGAGCGTAACTCACCCGAGAACCGTCCCTTCTTTCGGCCAGCATCGGTAGATCTTGAGGTCGACTCGCCGCTTGTCCGCCATCTCGAGCGACTGAGGGAGATCTGCAGATGAGTCATGAGTCAGCGAGATGTCAGGCACGACGAGATGAGGCAACGCACCGCTGAGCGAAGCGTCGAGGTACCAAGGGATGGGTCCCGACTGTCCCTCCGGATCCGCAACGCCTGCGCCGCATGCGTAGACCTTGCACCAGGGCTGTGGAAGTCCTTTCGTCAGAATAATGCGCCCTGAGGGGTCGAGCGAAGGACGAAACGCACGTTGCCTTGGTCGACGAAGAGAAACCCGACATATGCTTCGAGCTGCGTGACCGGCCGGAGCGAGCTGTCCCTCCGGAAGAACACCCTGCAAGCCGCCCCTGGAATGCCCTCCATCCAGCACGACAGCTCATTCGACGCCGTTCCCACCGGCTTGAACTCTGCGACCGCAACAGAGTGCGACTGGCCGGTTGCCGGATCGCGCACCTCGAGGAGCATGTTGGCGGTGAAGCCAGATTCTTTGTGACTGCGTGCGAGGCGAGGCGAGGGAGAATCAGCGAGCAAGTCCTCCGAGGTGAGAGGGAAGATGAGGCTCGCTCACATCATGATGGGCGCAGCTGCGAGCGCGGTCGTGCAGTCGAGAGAGAGCGTTCTGGCTAGAGCAGGTGGAAGCCAGGCCGTACAAGCGAGTACGAGAGAGCGAGGTGAGCGGGCGGAGGAAGAGCCTGCGAAGGTCAACGGTGGTGGGACAACTCGCCTCTCTCGCTGAGCAGGACTCTGCACAATGACAACAGCGTACGCTAGACCGGAACAAGCTACACAACAAGCGAGACGGGGCAGAGCGGGAATCGCCCTTCTCAGTCCCGCCTCGCCCGCTTCGTCGAGACGGTCGACGACGCGACAGACGCGCTCCGCTTGTTCTGTTCGCAAAGAATGTCAGCGAGCATGCTCAGAGATAGGCGAAACGACTGAACGCACCCTGTTGGCGGCCCTGTCGCCGTCGTCGTCCTCACCCTTGATGACCGGCTCCTCCTGACCGAGCAACTGCATCTTCTTCTTCCTGACGAGCCTGATCTCGCCCTGGATCCTGTCGACCGCCTTCTTGAGTTCGATCATCTGGCTCAGCGCAGCTTGCAGGTCGTCGAGCTTGGCGATGTTGGTCTTGGTCGGCATGATGAGGTGCGTCGAAAGGCCGGTCTCGGTGAGTGCTGCGGCGACCTTTTGCGCGATGCCGGACTTGACGGGCGCGAGGCGCGACGAGCGGACGGCGACGGAGGGCCACATCGAGGCCTTGGGCGCGACGGCGGAAGGAGCGGGGTGGCGCTCGACGCACATCGCCGCGTCTGCGCAGATACTATCGTCAGCGGAGCTTTCGAACGAAGGCCGGAGGACGCGGACTCACCCTCTTCGGCGGTGGCCCTCCGCTTGCTCCCTTCTCCCGCCCACCCCTCCGGCAACGCATTCGCACTCCCCGCATAATCCCAACCCGGCCCCTTCCTCCTCCTCTCCGCCTCCTTCCCGCCCATCCCTCCCTGCCCCAACCCCGCAAGCCCCTGCGCGCCCGACCCGGATGCCCCAATTCCGTCTCGCCCGCCAAGGAGGTGCAGGAGCTCTGCCCGCTCGGCTGCAATCTTGTGGTAGTTTTGCTCGATTCGCCGCGACTCGACGTAGAGAAAGTCTTCTTCGGCGATCTCGGCGGGCGTGCGCGAGAGGAGAGAGGCGACGTAAGCCTTGCGCTCAAGTTCGCGGTCTGCCCGGAAAGAAGTGGTCAGCGTCGCTCGCGCAGGAACCGATGGGCAACGCACTCAGATCGAAGCTGAACGAGGCAACGGCTTCTTGTCGCGCCTTCTCGAGCCGCTCCTTCTCCCCTTGGTCCGCCGGCTCCGGGCCTGGTCGATTCGCGGCGAGGATCCGGCAGACAGAATAGTAGCGGTCTTTCAACGCCTGTGATGCATTCCTGTCAGCAAAGGCGTCTCGATATAGAGGAGGTTGACGCACATCCACTCCCCGCTCCTTTGGCAGCGCCCACCGATCTGCCATCACGATGAAGCGCAGGTCGAACTCGTGCGCGAGCGCAAAGAGGTGGTCCGTCTCGTCCTTCGACCAGTCCTCGGCTGCAGCAGGAACAAGGTCAGCGAAGGGAGGTCGTCAGAGTAGGGAATGCGACGAACACTTGAGCCACCGATCGTACTCCTCCGGCGTGTACGAGAACGGCTGGCTGGACGTGTTGAACTTGGCAAACTTCTGGTCGGGCATGCCGTCGACAAAGTTCTGCGGTAGGTCCTTCACCCAATGCCTCAGGACAAGCTTCTTGCGCGCCTGCTTCGCACGGTCTCCATCGTCCGGCGTGCCCGCTCCTCGCGAAGGGTTCGTAAAGCCGATGAGGTGCCAGTGCGCAGCGGGCTTTGTACGCTTCGCGCGCTCCTTGAACTTGGGCTTGACAGGCTGTGCGAGCGCGAGGGTGGGAGCGTTGTCGCCGATGAGGGCGTAGAGCTCGCGGGTGATGCCGTCGAGGCGCTTGGTGGGCGGACCGGGAGGACCGCTGCGCTTGGCGGGCTGCAGGGAGGAGGAGGGCGCTGCTCCGAGTTGGAGAATGTCGCGGACGTCCTTGGCGCTGGCCATCGTGTCGGGCTAGACGGGTCGGAGGAGGAGGGTCGAGGATGGGAGGAAGAAGTTCGGTTCTGCGGGTAGGCGAGGCACGATGTCAGCACGGCTGCGTTCACTCTGCTCCCTGCACGCCTTCTAGTCGCGTTCCTCCCGCCCGCTGTGCCGTATTGCGCCAATTGAACGCGTTCTTCACCTCGTCGAGATGAGGGCCGCCGAGCCGGTGTCACGGGCCCCGCCGCCCGCCCAGTGTCCGCAAACGCATAACGAGGAGCTGCCATGCTCACGTTGCTGCTTGTCTCGCCAGCCGAGCGCGTTGTCGCCGACTTGGTGATGAGACGGGTCGAGGAGAGGTGTCGAAGGCGAGAATAAGCGCTCAGGCGTGTTGCAGCGCGGTTAAGCAGCAGCCTCCAGAGCTAGTAAAGTTCTCAGTGGTGCTCAATCAGCCAGCTTGAGCGAGTTGTGGTGAGAGCGTCCTCCTGAGCAGCGAAGTCCCGCTTTGAGGCTGTCTCTCTCGCTCGCTGAAATCTGTGAGGGTGTAGAAAGTGTTCTTAATGCGGTAATCGCGGGTACTCGCGTGCATATTGTCCTTCAAGCGGACGAGGCGGACCGCTTCCTCCTCCTCTCCCCGCCTCGGGTCGCTGGTTCGCTCTTGCTTCCGCTCCCACACCTCGCAGAGGACACATACACACAGCCAGTGCGTACAGTGGCACTGTGTATGAGCGTACACTGACTGTCCAACTCGCAGTGCCCGTCAACGTCAGCTCAGAGACCGTCAAGCTCTCCCTCGGAGCCTCGTCCGTCGAGGTCGCCCTCAAGGTGAGTCGCTGGATGTGCAGGCTGTCCCGTCGCTACAAGCTGCGTGGTTTGGGTCTGCAATCAGACGAAGACGCCGCAGACAGCCGTTCTTCACGCACTCGCCGACTTATGACGAGGGGATGTTGGCGGGAGGTGAGTTGGTCAGGCTGGGCAATTCACTGACCTGTACGCTCCACAGGGCGCCACCGTGATCTCTTACGTCCACGACGGCCGCGAGCGCCTCTTCGTCTCGTCGAAGTCCGACATCCGCACCTCAGACTCGACAGCCATTCGCGGCGGCGTCCCCCTCTGCTGGCCCGTCTTTGGCCCTCCTCCGTCCGACAACGAGCTCTTCAGCAAGCTGAAACAGCATGGGTTCGCGAGGACGAGCGTGTGGGAGGTCGCGGACCAGCAGGACTCGCAGGAGGGCGTCAAGGTCGTCTTCAGTGCGTTCACGCGTTCGACGACTACGACGAGTGCACTGCTGACGGCATCTCTGTGCAGAGCTGTCCCCCACCGAGGCTATCAAGTCGGTCTTCAAGCTCCCCTTCACCCTGACCTACACCGTCGACCTCCGCCCGTACACCCTCGTCCTCACCCTTCACGTCGAGAACCCCTCCTCCGCCGTCGCCGCTCTCCCCTTCCAAGCCGCTCTCCACACCTACTTCCGCCTTCCTCAAGGCGTTAGGCCCCCCGACGTCTCGGTCGACGGCCTTGAGAACCTCGCTTACAACGACAAGGTCTCGGGCGAGCAGAAGGTCACTGAGCGGAGGAAGGAGGTCGTTGTTGATGGACCGAATGGGGAGATTGACCGTGTGTACTTCCGCGCGCCGAACGAGTTGGTCATGCGCTTCAAGGGCCAGGCTGAGACGGTCAAGGTCACCAAGTCTGGCTTTGCCGACGCTGTCGTGCGTTCGACGCATTCTCACCGTCCTTCACTTGCTGACGAGCCTTCACGCGCAGGTCTGGAACCCCGGACCGAAGAAGGGCTCGACCATCGCCGACATGGAAGAAGGAGGCTACGACCGCTACGTCTGCCTCGAAGGCTGCCAGGTCGAGCCGTTCGTCTACCTCGACCCTGGAAAGGACTGGACCGGCACGTACGAGGTCTCATTTGATCAGTGACTAGCCGGCGGACCAGCGGCAGGTGGGGGGAAGCTGTAGACTCTTCCGATCGTGTTCGAGTGTATCTCATGCGAAAAGCAGTGCATTGCGGTTACTCCTAGACACACAGAGAGATGCTCGTCCCACCCGCTTCTTCACCACTCATCCTCGTCGTCGTCCCAAACCGGCGCAAGCTGCGTTCCCCTCCCAGCTCCTCCAGCTACTCCCGTTCCTCCCACATCGTGCACGCGGTATGCTGCAGCCGGGTCAAAATGTGCGGGCGGGACGGGGTCGGTTTCGAGGTCCGAGTCGGAGGAGTTGCCACCGCCTGGGTCGACAGAGGCCCAAGGATCTGCTTCGATGCTGCTCGCGAGCGAAGGTCAGCTTTGCTAGAGCCTAGAGCTACACTCGAGCGTGGCACGTACTCCTGCCAGTCAAAGTCCGTCAGCATCCGGCTTGGAAGCGAGAGAGGGTAGGTTAGACTGACCTCGCGCCTCTTCAAGTCCTCCTTGTCAACCGCCGCTGCCTGACACTTCTTGCACACCGCCGCCCGGTCCTTCGCGCGCTGTTTCGTACGAAGGTCGAGCTTGTAAGCTTATGAGCGGGAGGGAAGAAAGGAGGAGGAGAACGGACCATCGCATCTGAGAACTCCTTCCGGTCTTTCTCGAGCCGGCAGTCGACGCTGCGAGATGAGAGGAACGGTGAATGCGTTGTCGCATGACGCGCACAAAGAAAGGAAGACGCACCAGCGGATGATTTGCCGTTGCTTCGGTACGCAGCGCTCGCACTTTGGCCAGTCTGCGCGCCCATCGACTCATGAGCCACCTTCACCCAAAAGACGACGCAGGGGATAAGCCTACCGTTCGGCTTGATGAGCTTGAGCGATCCTTCTCGCCTCATCGTGTCGAACTTGTTCGCCGCCTTCTTGAGCTGCGAATCGGAGAAGCGGTTCCGGTCGAGCATCTGCAGCGCCAAGCGGTCAATAACCGAGCAGTACAACCGAGTGACGTGAGGCTCACCTGGACACATGAGCCGCAGAAGCTGGAGAGACTCAGCGAGGGTCAGCAAGTCGACGCGGCGTTTGTTCGTCAGCACGCACATCTGTCGGTCGTAGCGAATGTTGACCTGCGGAGAGGCAAGTCAGTTCTCTCTCTCGCCCTTCCTGGACAAGGCAGGAGGCGCACGAGCTGCGGATCTGGTGCGTAGACAGCAGGGCGCTGCGGAAATGAACAGTCAGACGCCTACAACGCCGTTCTGAACGCCCTCACGCACCTGATACGGCTCCGCTGCAGCCCTCGCACTGCTCGAAGCACTCGCGGCTGACCCTCCTCGCACCGGCCCTACCCCTGGACTACCCAAAGCCGGCGTGCTCCTCGCGCTCTCGCTCTTGATGCGCTCGGAGGCGGCTCGACGAGCGAGTCGTGGATCGACGGTGCGTTCTGCTGGAGTTGTCTGGCGGGAAGGGAGGGGCATGTTGTGCGGATGCGAGGAGGATGGAGATGGGAGAAAGTGGTCGGAGTTGGGGCGGAACGGCTCGAAGCAACAGAGGAGGATGGGAGATAAAAGTCGCGCCACTCTGGCGTTTGAAAAAGCGTTGGGAAGCTGAGTCGAAGAGGCGAAGGACGATGCGTGAAGAGGGCAGACGGGGACGGGAGACGTCGCGGAACGTGGGAGCTTCGGTCAGCAGGCTCTACGAGCTCGATGTGTAGTTTCGCGTGTCAATCGAGCAGTCTCAAGCGGTTCGGCGGTAAGGAGCGAATGTGAGGAGGTCAAGGGGAGGGGTCGTCCGTCAACCAGCGACTTGCTCCTGCTCAAAGGACCGCTGAAAGAGCTTGCGCTTGCCAGAACTGCTCTTGGGATGGAGACTGACGAGCAGAAGGTGCGCAACTTCTCATCGCAGCTGTTGTGCGTTCGCTCACCCTCGCCAAACCTCGACAGAGGGAACGTCAGCAAAGAGCGCTCGGCGCCGCTTTTCTCGCCCACCAGGTCTCTGAGCTCGAGGAGTCTGTCGACACGCTTGCCTTCTCGCGCGACCCGCGGCTCTACGGACGAGGAGGAGGGCGAGGACGGGGTCGAGGAGGACGAGGTGGGGGAAGCAGCGAGTCGAGGGAGGACAAGCGGGAAGTCAGGGTGGTCGATGCGAGTGCACTCGTACATGCTCTGCCAGTCCTGAAGCGGTGGATCAGGGAGGACCGCTACCAGCTCGTCGTTCCCTTGTCCGGTGCGTCTACCCTGCCCTCATTTCCTTACTCCCTACTCAGCCCTTGGTCTCACAGCTTTGTCCACTCTCGACCTACTAAAGAAGGCACCAAATCCGCTCCACGACCTCGCTCGCGATGCGACCCGCTTCCTCGAAGGCCAACTCGACATTGCCCGCCAGATTCAGGCCGCCTTCTCTCCCGCCGATGCCGATGCACGAACACGGTTGCGAGCACAGCGACAAACCGAGGAGGTGCCGTGGAGCGAGGTGGAGAAGCTGTTCAGGGTGCCGGAGGGGTGGGTCGTCGAGCTGCCGGAGGGAATCGAATTCCCTCCTCCAGTCGAGGGCGAGGATCCAGAGCCGCTCCCACTCCCAACCGCCAACGACATACCTCGACATCTGCGTTCGACCATTCAGAGCATGCTCCACTTCCATTCCTCCGCCCGCACAACCTCGCCAAGCGACACTTCGCCCGTCGGAATCGTCTACAACTCGCTTCTCGATACGCCTCCGCCTCTCGCTGAACCTCTCAGTCGCCTCGTTGCTCATTCTGCCACTTCAGCCAACGATATCACGGATCCTCACTCTTCACCGCGCCGCAGAACCCGCGAACCCGCTCCTCCGCCCGACTTCCTCGCCCTCTCGTCCGGCGACGCTCTCTCGTACTACCTCTCCACGTTCTTTCCCTCAATCACCAATGCTCTCTACGTTATCCCGTCGACCGAAGTCGTCGCCGCCTCGTCGTGGCTGAAGGCGCAGGCGCAGGCAAAACAGCAGGCGGACGATGTATCTACGCGTGGGCGAGGCGGAGGAAGAGGCGGCGGACGAGGTCGCGGACGAGGAGGAGGCGATGGCGGAGAGGGCAGAGGTGGCGGACGCGGAAGAGGCGGTCGAGGTGGGCGAGGGCGGGGTGGATCTGCGCAGGAGAGCGGTCCGAGGACGCTCTTCGTACCATGATGAGCGTTCCACACCTCAAGAACGCCTGCCCGCATCCACAACGACCCGTCTTACTCGCACGGCGCACGAGCCGAAGATGTAGGACAAGGCAGCCGGTCGATCGCTCGAGACTAGGTCGACTTGCGCAGCGCTCTCACCGAGCTCGCACATTCCTCTCGCCCACCTCGTAGCGCTGGCCTCTCGCGCAGATTGCAAAGGCGTCGCAATGCAAGACTGACGATTGCACTTCGTTTTGAACCGCGCGATGACTGCCTCAACTCGAAATCAAGCGATGAAGAGAAGCGAGTGCCTGGAAAAGAGGGGAAGAAACTGAGGGCGACGATGAACAGAGGGAAGGAAAGAACGGTTACACGACTTTTGGTGATCTTCGAGGGGCACGTCTTGGTGTAGGAAGAGGAGATGGACGCCGGCGAGCGAGACGAGAGACAGAGATCGTTATCGCTGAGAAGGCCGCGTCCGTTTTGGTGGCACAGAATGAACAGATTGATGCGGTTGTAACTCTTGAGGGTCGAGGCCGATGACGATGCAGGGGAAGGAAAAGATGCGTCGAGAGGGCAGGCGTTTTGGGTGTGGGAAGAGGGGACTTGGGTAGTCGAGGGTCGTGAAGGATGGGTAAAGCGGTCGTGACCGTGTATGGCAGCGAAGGCGAAGGGAAAAGAAAGCGAGGGGGAGGGGAAAGCGGGGGCGGAAGGCGAAGGGAGCTTAGCCGGTCGCGCCGTGCTCGGCTTTCCGCTGGAGGATGAGCTGGTAGACGCCGTCCTGGACGTAGGGGTCGCCCTCGCCTTGAATGGTCGTGTCGCCGTGGCACTTCTTGGCGTGCTGTCGGAGCGCTCGAGGTCAGTCTCGGAGTGCGCAAAGTCCGGCAACGCAGTCAACGCACCTTCCACCAAATCAGCTCGGGAACGATCGCGTCGATGTTCTTGACGCTGAGGAGCGGGACCCAGACGTTGCACTAATCGGGCGAGGTCAGCTCAAGTGCCGGGAAGGGCGAGCACGAAAGGCTCACCTTGTGGCAGAGACCCTCGGTCATTTGCGAACGCTGATCCTTCGTACTAGCAGGAAGGCCGACGACGCGAGTCTGGACCGGTGGCGAGAAGGGCAGGCCTGCACAAGACGGTTCGTTAGCAAGGCGTTGCTGAGGAGAAGCGCTCGAACGGACCGGTGAGGTTGGAGAGACCGTGAGCATAAGACATGTGGTACACGAAGCTGCTGTTCTTGAGCTGCGGGAAGAAGCTCGTCAGCTACTGATACCCAACTGACCGCCGAATCAAGGAGGAGACGCACCTTGAGCCACTTGATCTCGCCCTCACCTCCCCTCTCCTTCGGCTCGGCACAGATGGGACACATCCCACATTTGTCGTCGGCGTTCCCGCAGACGAAGCGGGGCCAGTAGAGGTTGAGCGGGTCGCTCGGCTTGTTCCACTTCGCCTCGGGCGGGGGCTGCATGATCAGGACGCCGTTCGGGCCGGGAATCGTGGGCGGACCGGCGTAGACGGCGGGAGTGGCGACGGCCGAGGACGAGGCGGTCGACGCTGCAGTCGAAGGGGGCGTCGATTGCTGTGAGGGAGAGAAGGGCGTGACCGAGACGGATGAGGACGCCGTGCTGAGTTGAGGAGAGAGCTGAGCAGGGTGATGAGAGTGCGAGGTGGAAGGTGGGGAGTAGGCTTGCGGCTGTGAGTGGCCGAAGCCGGGCGGGAGATGGTAAAGGTGGAACTGCGCATTCGGGTCGACCGAGATGCTCGAAAGTGACGCAGTGGACGTCGAGGCGACGGGCGTGTGCGGAGCGGCATAGTACTGATGAGCGAAAGCGCCGTCGTCGTACATGCCCATGGGCGGAGTAGGGAGAGGAGGCGCCTGCGCCGCATGGTTCATCGCCGCGTTCTGCAGCGCGAGCTGCGTGCGGCTCGGCGTGGGAGCCTTGAGGATGTACGAGTCGGGAGCGAAAGCGGAAGGAACGGGGAAGGCGCGGTAGAAGCGAGGGAAGTTCGAGTTGATCTCGACGTGCGGCGGGAAGGTGCGGTTACGGAGGTTCGGCGGGATGAAGGCTTGCCTGCGAGCTTTGCGAGGCGGAGCGGGGAGGGCGGGCGAACCGTTGCTGCCGGTCGAGGTGCGAGCCTTCTTGGCGGGCGTACCGCCCGGACCAGCGGTCGACTGGCGCTTCGTCGCCTTCTTCGCCTTGCCTGCCGCGCCCTTACCCTTCCTCTTGCTGCGCCCGCCGTCGCTCGCATCGGCATCGTCGTCATCCTCCTCCTTGTACTCGCCTTCGCTCTCGGCGTCGTCCGACATGACGTCCGCCACGCTCGCCGACACGCGCGGCTTGCGTGCACGCGTCGAGCGACGAGTCGACGACGAGGACGAAGCGACAGGCGGAGGCGCAGGAGTCGTCGACGAGCCTGCCTCGCTCGCGCGAGAACGGGTCGAAGCAATACTCGCCTCGCGCTGCGATCGCGCCGGGATGTGCTGGCGCCCGCGCGTGCTCGTCACTGAGCTCGTCGTGCTCAGCCTGTGGCTGCCTGGACCGGCTGCCCGCTGGACATGGAGCGGCGGCTGGTCCGGGTTGTGATGCCAGACGCGCGTCTCGAGCTGGCCGGGTCCGGCGACGACGCCGTTGCCTTCGACAAAGAGCTGCTGGAGAGGCTTGTGGTGGACGTCGGTCGAGTTGATGCTCGTGTCGTCGCTCTCGCCCTCGGCATCGTCCTCGTTGCTGACATCATCGTCGGCGCGACCGGTCGAGTTGGTCGCGACCGAGCCTGCGGAGCCGTCAGGCTGTGCGAGACGAAGCAAGTGGAGAGCAGCTTCGGGAACCGACTCGTCCGCCTGAGGCGTCCTAGGCGTTTGAGCGCCCCCGAGGACGGCTTGGCCGTTCCCGCGAGATCCGCTCGCCGTCAATAGCTGGCCTCTGCGACTGGCGTCCTCGTTGATGGCGTCGAAACGTGCGGGCGACCTGAGCTGGCGGCGCTGAGGCGTGTTGGCGGCGGCGGCAGCCTTCCTTGGCGACGGCGCGCGACGAGCGGGCGACTCCTGACCGTACGCGGCGATCGAGTACGACGACGGGTCGGGCGCAGCGTTGCTTCTCGGCGAGGCTTGAAGAGGGGCAGGCGTGCGGGCGTAGGCGTGCTGGCGGTCGTGTGCGGACGAGTGAGGAGGGCCGGGGTGGAAGATGCCGTTCGTGTACTCGGCGGCGGCGTAGGCGAGCTGCAACGCTTCGCTGGCGTTGTGAGCGTGACCAGGCGGTGCCTCGAGCGGCGAGACGGTGCCAGAGCCGTGGCGCGAGAGTGATCGCCCTGCTTCTGAATCCAGGACGCCGAAGGGTTGAGCGGGCGGCGCGAGAGCTTCCTGGCGTGCGTCGAGCAGCGCGGAGGACGCGGATGAGCCTCCCTGCGACACTGAGAGTCCCGCCTGGTGCTCGTAGGCCTCTGCGACCGAGGGGTCGAGCCAGGTGTCGTATTCGAACGCCGACAGAGGTTGGCCCGACACGCCCAAGCTTCCCGCGTCGGCTGGCGGGTGGAGCTGGGCGGACGAGTCGAGGAAGGCGAGTGTGCCGCCCAAGGACGGGTCGAGGAAGCCGTCCATCGAGCTCACGGGGCTGCTGGCGGTCGAGGAGAGCGGGACGGGAGGGGTTGAGGCTGCTGGCGACGAGGGGAAAGATCAGCTCCCGCTCTCGCTCTGGCAGCCGCCGGAGTGCCGGCATAGACTGCAGAGAGCACGCAAGCTCACCTGTGCGGTCGTTCAGAACTCCATGGGCGGTGGGTGACGTGAGAGAGGGGTGCGAGAGAGAGCCTGAGAATGGCCGGGGAGCGACAGCAGGTCAGCCAACGTACTCGCGAAGCAGGACAGCACACCAGGGTGCAGCTGGACCCTGTCAGTCGCTGTCAGACTCACCGTGCGCCCGTGCGAGCGATGGGGAGAGAAGGAGAGCGGCAAGAGGGGACCTCACTCGCTCGCGCATACAGCGAACGGCCAACTAGCTCACACACGGCTTCCTTTGCGCTGGATGGACGACTGATGCAGCTATCCTATCAACAACAACACAGACAGACGCAAAAGCAGCCGAAAGAACGAGAGGAAGAGGAGAAAGCCGGCACACCACCGACCCCCTTATCCTCGAGCGCAAGTCCGCAATCCGCGCTAAGTGCGAAAGCTAACCTTCCGCCGAGACAAGCGCAGACGCTCCTCGAGCCTGGCCAGAAGCCGCGAAAGCAGCAAAGATCGCCCTGTCCTTCTCGCTCACGTCGTGAGGCCTGCCGACGACCCCTCCGCCCGTCCCGCGTCGTCCTGCGACCGCACCGACGTGCGCCTCGTACATCGTCCGGTCCTTCTCGCTCAGGTGGTCCTGCGCGGCGAGCGAGAGGTGGCGGAACTGCGACAGCCAGGCGTCGTATTCTTTCGCTTCGTCCGGCCGGGTGACGGGCTTGAGCAGCGCGGCGGCGAGCTGGCCTGTCGAGGCGGCGAATGGCGCGGTGGGCAGAGTCGTCGTCTGCGTCGACTTCTGGCTGACCGAGGCCGAGTCGCCATCGCCGGCGGACTGTGCGGCTTCGGGAGCCGACGACTCGTTCCGCATGTGCCGACGAGACTTGACGCCTGAGCCGAGCAGCCCGCGCAGACTCGTCGTCGTCGGTCGTCTGCAAACGCAGGCTGTCAGCGAGAGCCGAGCAGTCTCCAGCTGAGAGACGAGACGAACCGCGAGTAGGTGCGCGGCATCTTCGGAACGAGCGGGCTCGCCTGGACCGTGATATCGTCTTGGCTGCAGGCTTCGGCGCATGAGGACAGTGTACTGGATGGGAAGAGCGAGAAATGGTCGCACCGAATCATGACGGGACCTTTGAGCGTGCTGATCATCTTGAACGCAAACTGCGGCGCGAGGGACTCGAAGTGCACGCCGCGATAGAACCGTCGCCACAGGTCGAGCGGGTCCTGCGCATCTTCCTCGTCGATTGTAGCTTGCAAACCGGCTGCGATGTCCGTGGGCGAGGCGTGCGGGTTGGACAGGTGAGACGGGCTGTACCAGTCGCGGTAAGAGGGGCGAGGGGGAGGGGGGATGTACTCCCACATCGCTGGAGGAGCAAGAGGAGGCTTGATGCCGAGGAAGAGATCGATGGCGGCCTGCTTGTCGTAGTCTGCCAGACGGGCGAAAGAGGACATCAGCCTCGAGCGGTCTCTTCCAGTCGAAACGTCAGCTGCACGCACCGCCGAACGAGTTGGCATAGTAGCGCTTCATGTTCTCAACCTTGTCCCTCGAGTATCCCCCGCTCCAAGCCGGCCAAGCCAGCTCAGAAGGACGGAACGAGTCGATCGTGTTGACGGTATTGCTCCCGCCGTACTGCACCGCGATCGTATCGCCGTGCTCGAGGTACATCGCTTCGAGTTGCCGGATTGCGTCCGAGTGGGCGGGGAGACAGGGCGTCCCGATGATGCCGAGCGCGTGAAGCTGGTGGCCGAGGACGGTTTTGCCGATGATGGTCTGCGCGGCGTTCGTGCGGCTGTGGGAGTAAATCGGGTCATTAGTCATCGTCGGGGAGATTGGTAAGCGGATGTAGCGCACTCGAGGCAGTCTGCGAGCGCGAGGCGATTAGCGGAATCCGGGCAGAGATAGATCACGAGCGCAACGAACCGATGCAGTTAGTCCGAACGACGCCGTGCTGCACGATCGGCGTCACCCGTCCGCCGCTGCAAGCGCGAGGCGTCAGTGCATGCGCTGGCGAAATGAGAGGTGGGGGATACGCACCCTTCGCCGGAGTGGAAGAAGCCCGTCTTTTCGAGCGAAGTCTCGGCGAAGTCTTCGATGTAGTCCGTGACACTCTTCCTCGGTGCGTCGCTGCGACAGATTCGGCAGATCAGCTTTCGGTTCGAAAGGAGACAAAGGTCGGCTCAGCTCACCTCTCGCTCTCACCAGGTCCCGCCGCAGCCGAAGCCGCCGCTTTAGCCGCGGACATGTCGAAAGCCGTGTAATCGATCCTGTGCTCGTCGGGGAGGAATTGGTTGAGGTAGTCGATGCAGCTCCGGAACTCTGGCACGAGCAGCGATTCGCGGTCGTCGTGTTGCTGCAATACGCGGCCCACATCCGTCAGCGCGACTCGCTGAACCCTTCCAGCAAAAGGTACGCTGTGACTGAACGCGAGAACGCACCTTGATCAGATTGAGCGCCATGCAGAACCCGCCATACAGCTCAAACAAGCCATCAAAGTGTTTCGCCGCAGCCGTATAGAACGGATCTCGCAGCGCAAGCTCGATAGGCGGTTTGATCGCCTTCGTAGCGTCCTGCGTCCAGTACAGCGGGATGCTGCCACGGATCTGGACGTGCGAGGTGTACCGTGGAGAAAGGCGGCGGGATTGGTGCGTCGTCGGAAAATGCGGAGGGAGAGGGAGGGACGGCGCGAGGTTCGGGTGGTCGTGAGAAAAGGGTGCGGCCGAGTAGAAGGGGGTTGTGAGCGGTTCGCAGACAATCTGCTCGGTCTCAACCTCATTCGCGACGAAGCCCTGCAGGCGTTCGTGGCGGTCAGCTTTGATCTTCTCGTGAGCAGAAGAGAGCTGCTCACGTCCGAGTTGACGCCTCGCCGCAGGAAGCGAGCGCCGGCGAAGTGCCGAGACCTTCGCGCGATGAGGATGATGTAGACTTGCCGGTGAAAGACCGTGAGCTCTGCGTGGCGTCGTATCAGCCTGAGCACCATACTCGAAGAGATCTGACGCACTGGCTTGGGTGTAGTAGCCATGGATGAGCGGGACGATCCAAGGGCTGTCGGCTGGAAGAGAGTTGCGCAGCGGTCGGAGGAGGTGCCAATTCCAGACCCACTTGTCACGACGAGGAAGGGTCGACGAGCCGCGGAGGAGGTTGTTCTGCAAGGTGTTGGAGATGTCGTAGGTGTGACTGCGACGCGAAGGGCAAGTCCTTCCCGTCAGCCGAGTTCTGGAGGAAGGCGGAGACAGTGACGCACCTGAAATAGAAGTTGCGACTCAAGTAGACGCTGGTGAACGCGTTCTTGTGCCGCTGGTCCTCGGCGATGCTCGCTGCGGCAGCCTCCTTGTCCCGGCAGATCTCGACTAGCTCGGTCCCCTCGCTGTGAAAGACGAAGTGACCGCCGAGGAGGCCGACCTTGCTACGGGCCGTGATGACGACCATCCAGATCGTGCACGAGAAGCGGACGAAGCCTGGAAGAGGGGTTACTGTCAGCGGTGCAGTCTGGTATGCCGGAGGACTAGCCCAGGTTGCGCTCACCTGCGATGCCGAAGCACGGCTGCTTCAGATCCTTGAAGTTGTTGCTCGGCCACGCCTTGAGCGTGTCGAGCAGGTCTTCCTTCTCGGCAAACGAGTAGACGATGCCGTCTTCCTGGATGTCGAGGTCCATCTCGCTGTCGTCGACTGCTTGTCCCGCCGCACGTCGCGCCGCAGCCTTCTTGAAGAACTCGCGGTCGATCTTGAGGATCCGGAAACGTTGCTCGTCCTTGTCGCTTGCGATGAGGTAGAGGTACTGTCCGCGAAAGGGGTCAGCGTGCGCGCTCGCGAAGAGTACCGATGCGCACTCACCGCCTGCGTCTGATAGAGCGCCATCTTCTCGAGCACGACATGCTTGTCTGGCATGCGGATGCGCGACGAGGCTGCCTCCTCCTCCTCGACGACCACCGACCTCACGCTACTGGTCTCGCCGTCCAGCTCTGTGATTCCCGGCTCCTTCTCCTCGCCAGTCTGTCCCGACTCCATCGTCACTCGGCTCCGCTGGACTGCCCTGCTGCGAGCTGAGGCGGGCTGCTGAAGGTCGGGAGGCGGTGTGTGCGAGTGTGCGAGTCGGCGCGAAGGCGGAAGCTGGCGGCGAGACTTCGCCTAGCCTGACCCACTCTAATCTGGCTGGCTTCGCCTTCAGCTCGTCCTCAATTGCCGTCTCCGCGAGTTGAAGTTGATGAGACGCGGGGTTGATTGATGAGGAGGGTGTCGGCGGAGACGGGCGTCGCAGGCGTGTTGGGCAGCGTGCAGGTGCGTAGTAGGTCGGCTTCTATCCACCTCAGCAGCAGGCGCAGCACGAAGAGCGGTTGTTGGCGGGAGCTGACCCACTTCTGCTCGACGACCCCCTCGTCTTCGACAATGCAGGCGAGCGAATCGACCTTGCCTTGATCCTGATTACTGTCTGCGCTGGTCTTGTCGCTGTGTGCGCCCGACTTGACCGGCTCCCTCGTCGGCACCGTCACTCCCGCCGTTTGCGACATCTCACGCCATTCCCGAGTGCCCCACCTCCGCTCTCTCGCGCGTGCTTCGCTCTTGCCGTGCTCCTACGCCTTCGTGCACAACTCCTCGACGCTGCTATCACCTTCACCCTCTTACCGAAGCTCCCGCACCCTCAACAGATGGCTACCAACCCCGATTGGCGTCCCGAGACGCTCGCCCTGCACGCTGGTTACGAGGAGGCAGACGCGGCGACAAAGTCGAGGGCTGTCCCCATCTACCAGGTGCGTTCATCCTCCTTGTCATCTCCGGGCAGCCTGTTGACGTGCTTCAATCGCCCGTCCCGCTTCTCGACCCCTTGCCCGCCTTCACTCACACCACGATTTCAGACCACTTCCTTCGTCTTCAACAACTCGGAGCATGCAGCAAACCTCTTTGGCGTGAGTGCATCATATCTGCTAGCCTTCCCGACCTTGCTGACCTCCGCTCTTCCTGCAGTTGAAAGGTGTGTACGCTCGTCGTCCGCGGCCTGCGACGATTCCGCTCACAAGCTTGAACCCTCCTAGCTTTCGGCAACCTCTACAGCCGCGTCGGAAACGTAAGTACGGCTTCGCAATGCCGCAAGCCCAGCTGACAGACCTCATCTCTCGCAGCCTACTGTCGAGGTCTTTGAGAAGCGCATCGCGGCGCTCGAGGGCGGTATTGCGGCCGTTGCAACGTCGAGCGGACAGGCGGCGCAGTTCCAGGCGATCGCAGCTCTCGCCCGGGCGGGCGACAACATCGTCTCAACCACCTCGCTCTACGGCGGGACCTACAACCAGTTCAAGGTCCTCCTCAAGCGCTTCGGTATCGAGGTTCGCTTCGTCAACAGCGACGACCCTGCCGAGTTTGCCAGGGTTATCGACGCACGGACGAAAGCAATCTACATCGAGTCGATCGGAAACCCCAAGTACAACATTCCCGATATTTCGGCAATCGCCGACGTTGCTCACAAGGCCGGCGTCGTCCTCATCGTCGATAACACGTTCGGCGCGGGAGGCGCTATCGCTCGCCCTTTCGACCACGGCGCGGACATCATCGTTCACTCGGCGACGAAGTGGATCGGCGGACACGGGAACAGCATCGGCGGCGTGATTATCGACGGAGGCAGGTTCGACTGGACGCAGTCGAAGCGCTACACCGACTTTACCGAGCCGAGTGAGGGTTACCACGGGCTGAAGTTGTGCGTGTAGCGACTGCTGCTTCCCTTGACCGCCCGCTGACGAACGCCTGACGCAGCGCCGAGACGTTCGGCAACCTCGCTTTTGCTGTCAAGGTCCGCGTCGAGGTTTTGCGGGATCTCGGCGCCTGCCTCTCACCCTTCAACGCTTTCCTTCTCCTCCAGGGTCGTAAGTCCGCCGTCCTTTGCTCGTCAAAAATTTCGCTCATGCTCTTCTCCTGTAGTCGAGACCCTCAGCCTCCGCGTCGAGCGACACACCCAAAACGCTCTCGCGCTCGCCAAGTGGCTCGAAGCCAATCCCGCCGTCGAGTGGGTCTCGTACCCCGGCCTTCTCTCGCACCCATACCACCAACAAGCGCTCAAGACGCTGCAGAAGGACCGCTACGGCGCTGTCCTTTCGTTCGGCGTCAAGGGCGACGCGAAGGACGGCAAGCGCGGCAGTCTCGTCGTTGACAATCTCGTTCTTGCTTCGAACTTGGCGAACGTCGGAGATGCCAAGACGCTTGTCATCCACCCGGCCTCGACAACGCATCAGCAGCTTTCGACCGAGGAGCAGCTTGCGAGCGGTGTCTCGCCCGACTTGATCCGCGTCTCGGTCGGCATCGAGCACATCGAGTGAGTCGCGACGGCTTCCATCTCTCTATGCGTTGTTGCTGACGAGCTCTGCGCCTCTGCAGCGACATCATTGCTGACTTTGAGCAGGCGTTCAAGAAGACGGCGCTCTAGGGGCTGAAGGCAGAGTCTCGTGGACGTACGGTCATTATCCATTCGAAAGCAATGCAGTATCTGTTCCTCTGTCTTGGGAGTAGCAATGAGGAGGAGCGAGAGCGAGTCTGCTGTCTGGGAGCGAGTCTATCGCGTGTCCAGGTCGGTCGAGTAGAATTTGACACCCTCCGCCGACTCTGGCCGTCCCTCGTTGTCTCTGCAGATCCTGAACCAGTCGATCGAGCTTGACTGACCGCTGAACCCGACGTGGTGGAGTGTCGGGAGGACTTCGGCCGCTTCGCAGGCGATTGCGGCGGTTGAAGCGTAGGCGTTCTCGTCGTTCGGCGAGTCGTCTTGCGGGTCAGCGACGACAGCTCGATCGTATGGTGATGCCGGCATTGTGCTGGGAAGGCGGAGACAGAGGGTGGTAAGATGGCGGAAACTGGAGAGGGCAGAGAGGATATCGGCCTAATGGAGTGCCGGTCAGCTTGCACCCCTGATAGCATTGATGAGAGACTTGTGGAGAACAAGTACGATGAGACTCACGCGCGAGCCGTTCCAGATCGTCCTGTCGCTCATAGTGAACGTCCGCAGAGTCGGGAAGGTTTGCGCGAGTTTCGCAAGATTGGCCGATGAGCAGATCACTGAGTCGTCCAGCTCGAGAGTCTTGAGCGGTACGGCGCCAAAGACCGTGGTGATTGTCTGCAAGAGATCATCGATGGCGTGCGGTGATATCCCGAACTGGTCAAACCGGGTGTCGATGGCGAGGTGTCGCAGATTGGCTGTCGGCGGCAACTGTTGGACAAGGATAAATCAAGGGAAGCATACAAAGCTTCGCAAATGCGAGCTCACTGTGGGCAGCTCGCCCTGAGGTATGGATCGCACACTTCCGTCTCCCTCTTCCTCCGCGTAGCCGAAGAAAGTGCCCGGTAGGCGGAGTTGCAGGCTCTTGATGCGAGCGTATGTGGCCTCAAACTTGGCATCGAACGGGTTCTGATCACCGTAGTGGTAGTTGAGCCTGAGGACTTGTAAGGCTGTAAAGCGAGGGAGGACAGAGTCGAGTCGTTTGGTGGTGTCATTGTCCATAGACAGCGACGTAACGCCCGCGCCGAACGGAGTGAGAGATTGCTCAACCGCCTTCTTGTCAAGGCCGTAAAGATGGCCCAAAGTCAGTCGCCGGATGAAGACGCTCGTGTCGCCGCCTCGCGCCCTCGAAGGCCGCTTGACTCGAGGCAGGAAGTTCTTCGTCTCGAGGCGATACAGGACGATGTGTTCGAGGAGGGGGAAGTCGGCCTGGCTGAGCATTGCGTATTCAGAGAAGATCTGGCGTTCCTTCTTGTCGTCGCGTTTCTCGCTGCTCGTGCGGTACCAGCGGTACTGCCTCGTGTTCTTCCACGATTCCTCGTACCGTATCGTCCGTGCGAAGCGTTTGGCGCTCACGACGCCTACATCGGGGAGCCAGACTTTCGGAGGGAGCCTCGAGGTGTCGAGCGAGTAGAAGAGATATGGGAGGGCAAGTGTTCGCAAGAGGCGATTCGTCCCGTACGCCAAGTGGTGTAAATCGGACGGCGCCTGCCTGCGAGACTCGCTCGACTCGAGGCGAAGGAGTGAGGCGTAACGGATGATGAGGTCAAGGACCTCAAGTGGGAGGTCGAGGAGCTGGGTGGGGCACGCGCTGGACGTTGCAGCATTGTCTGAGGATGCTTGAGGCATTACGGAGGCAGCGAGAGCAGCCAAGCGAAGTGAGCGCGAGCGGGAGAAGGCAAGTCCTCTCACGGACGAGAAGCAAGTTGATGGCCAGCAAGTCTCGCGGCGCGACTCGAGTAGTTCGAAGCGCTTTTTGCACCCTCCTAAGAGTCTGAAAAGGTCACACAGGAGAGAAACAGAGGAACGAGAGCGAGGCTACGATGAGTCCGACTTGATCCCGTGAGCAAGAAAGAGAGAGGGGAAGACGAAAAGGGGCGGGCGGTGTATGTGTGGGAGAGAGAGAGAATGATGCGGTGGAGCGGACCTTGCGACTAGGATGACAAAGGCGGGGAGACCGGCGGCTTTTCGGGAGAGAGGGGGGGAAGAGAAGGTCGGCTGGAGCGGAGAGAAAGGGGAAGAGGGGTAAGAGGGAGTCGAGACGGATAGGCGGGCCGTGCTGCGTGTGCGCCTGTACGAATCTCCTCCTAGGTGTCGCCGATTTAGGCGAGCGCCGGGAAGGCCGACGAGTCGGTGACGGCGGGGGCGGGAGCAGCCTGCGAGCGGCCCTGTCCGCGAGCAGCGCCGCCACGGGCACCACCACGTCCACGGCCCTCCCCACGACCACGCGCACCGCCACGGCCGCCGCGAGCCGAGTCGCGGGGACGGTCGTTGTCGCGGCGGGGAGCCTTCGAGGCGAACTCGATCTCGATGAACTGCTTGGCCTCCTTCTGCTTCTTGGCCTTGCCCGAGGCGGCCTTGGGGGCACCGAAGAGCCACTCCTCCTCGGTCTCGCCCTTCTTGGGGATGACCTTGGCGTTGGCGAAGAGGTCCTCGCCCTCGTTGGCCTTGCGGGCCTCGGGGAGGTCGGCGATGGCGAGCTTCTTGGCAGCCTGGGCGGCGAGGTACTCCTCGTAGGTCTGGGTCTGCTCCTCCTCGTCGACGGGGGCAGCCTCGACGACGGGGGTGGCAGCGCCCTCGGCGGGAGTCTCGGCCTGGGCGTCCTTCTCGCCGTCCTGCTCGGCCTCGAGCTCCTTCTTGCCGTCGTCGGCACCCCAGCCAGCGGCCTCAGCCTTGGCAGTGTCGCTGCGAGACGAGGAAACAGTCAGCACTTCCCCCTCCCGAGGCGAGTGAAGAGACTGGGGACGCACGTGCGGCCGGTCTGGCTCATGCGGTCAAAGGGACGTCCGCCGCCGTTCTCGCGGCGGGGCCTGTTGCCGCCCATGTAGGTGCCGGTGTTGCCGCGAGGGTTTCCACCGGGGCCGCGCGAAGCACGACCGCCACGGCCGCCGCCGCGGGCAAAGCTCTTGGCTGGAGGCGAGTCGTAGAGTGGGTTAAATGGACGAGGAGGCGAACGGGGGGCATGGTTGGCGAGAGTCGCGAAAGGGCGAGAGGCGGGTCGGAGAAGCGTAATCCGGGTGTCAGCTCGAGTCGTCGTCACCACGCCGTCCGCGCGCCTCGTGCAACCGTGCGCTCCGTTCCCAGACACCTGGCCGTCCGCCCTGTCCACTCGAACCGCCCGCATCTCGCGCGCTCGCCTGGAAAATTTGGGAGGTAGGCTCACCGCGGTCCTCCTTGGCTCCCTCGCCGGCGGGGACGTCGGCGTGGACCTCGCGGTCGGGCCTATCGCCCCTGCGGTTGTCGCGGCGGGGGCCGTTGTTGTTGCGCGGCTGCTGCTGAGCCCTGGCGGGAGCGGGGGCAGCAGGAGGGGCAGGCGCCGGGGCGGCCTTCTGCGCCGGCTGCGGCGTGTAGTCGTCGCCGTCGCCCTGCGAGTCGCGAGAACAGCATCGTCAGCGGGTGCTCGTCCAACAGCTGGCCCTCCCCGAGGCTGTCGAGACGAGCGAGGGTCGCGCGAGTTGGGACCAGGCGACGGTCGACCTCTCGTCGCTGCTGGCGGGCGACGGCGCCTCGGGGCAGGGGGTGCGGCGCAGCAGATGGATCTAGACTGACGAGGGCGGCGAAGGAGTTGGCGCTGAAGACGGACATGTCGTGCAGCGAGTAGGCAGAGAGCGACCCTCGAAAGCGGTCCCTCTCAGTAAGACGACACTCGCGCTCTCGCTTCCTACGCTCTCTATGGACTCGCTGGCTTGCTACGATTAGCCAGAGGAGCTCAGTCGACTCGCTAGACCAACCGCCGTGCCCACCAGACGCCGTCACCTTGCGGACGCACCCCTCGACTCGACCCGTCTCGCTGCTCTTCTACACGTCTCGCAACGGGGTTTTCTGTGGGACTGAGGGGTCAGTTGCCAGCGAACACGGCTCTTGTGGATCAGCGACCCGTTCGAAAGTTCTCAAGGAGTGTCATTCGACCCGCACACCTCAGCCTCGCACGCTCACACGACCCAAAGCCTCCTCGCAACCGCTTTTCCAGTCGTACGGCCATCTTCGCAAGGACTGGAATGGTCTGTGCATGCTGTGGAGCGAGCCGAGCCGCCTTGATTCGCACCGTCATCGCTCTCGGGACGAAAGTCTGCACTTTCTGCTGCACGAAGTCGTTCTGTGATGGGTCGCTCAGTCGGCTGCCGCGGATGCGACTCATCCGCTCGTTCCGCTGATGCTACATCGGCCACTGACACTGCTGAGGCCAGGCTGAACGGAGCTTTCGCCGCCACGAGCTCCCCTCGACCCGTCGACCCTATATACCAAGGGATGCAGCTCGGGCGCAGGGCCCATTGCTGGCGAGCTGCCGTGCCCACGGCGGGCGCAGGTAGCTTCGACAAGGCTCGAACCCCCTTGAGCTTCTGTTGACTTTGAGGAGGTTGACCAAGTCGATCTTCCCTCTTCTCGTCTTCCTGCTCGAGTGCTTCCTCGGCTCCTTCACTCTCGGTTCTGTCCACCTGCTAGAGCTCTAGCACCGGCGCAAACAGCTGGAACAACGAGAAGGACTCGCTTGCAAGAGGGGGAACTCTCTCCGCCTCCCGTGCCGACGGTTCGCCCCACAACTGCAAACCGATAAGGTCGCTGCCTCGCCGTCGCATGCCGCTTTCCCTCTTCCCTTCACTCCGCTCGCTCTTGCTCCGCCGCGCTGCCCTGCCCGTCTCCCTCGCCGCTGCCGCAGCTGCCATGCCTGTCCCGCTCGACCTCGCTCGCCTCGACGCATCCGAGGCGCTCGCTCTCATCCGCAAGGACGAGGTGACTGTCACGCAGTAGTGCGTGCATGCGCTTTCATTCACTGAAGACACAGCTCACGCAGTCTGCATGACCGCAGTGTGCAGGCGCTGATTTCGCGGATTGAGGAGCGGGATCCAATTGTGCGGGCTTGGTGAGTCCCCGTCGCGTTACTAGGCCGTCAACCTGGATCATTCGAGCTGCTATCTCAGTGGCGGACTCCCACCTCGCCCAAATGCGCGTTCTGAGGAAGCGGAGCTGACCTCTCGCTCCATTCGTCGCATACTTCTCCTCGCAGGGCGTACTTCGACCCCGCCTACGCTCTCGAGCAAGCCAAAGCACTCGATGCCCTCCCTCGCGAGAAGCGAGGACCGCTGCATGGCTTGCCAGTCGGCGTCAAGGACATCATGCGTGCGGTTTCTCCCTCTTCCTGCTGTCCCGCCGCCTACTGACCGCTTTCTTGTGGCGAGTCACCAAGGACATGCCTACTCAGTACCGTTCGCCCATCTACTCGTCGAAAGTGCCGATTGGGATGGACTCGGTGCGCTCGACGCTCGTTTGGGCGAGGGATATGCCTGACGACGCGCTCGACAGGCTCCGGTGATGACCTTGCGAGCACAAGGCGCTCTCATGCTCGGCAAGACGACTACGACCGAATTCGCTACTTGCCATACAGGGTGAGATACACCTTCGCGACTTCCGTATCTCAAGCTCACTTCCGCCCCCGCTCAGCTGCGAGACGGTCAACCCGCACGACACCTCTCGCACACCTGGTGGCTCGTCTTCGGGTTCTGGAGCAGCAGTAGCAGACTTCCAAGTCCCTGTCGCGCTCGGCAGTACGTTTTACTCGCCCTCCTGTCGCGCAGGGGAACTAGCTGATGCGCTCCTTCCTTCGCCTCGCCTGTGCAGCCCAGACGGGTGGCTCTGTCATCCGTCCTGCCTCCTTCAACGGCATCTACGGGCTGAAGCCAACCTGGAACGCGATCAGCCGCGAAGGCGTAAAGATCTGTTCGTTCAATCCGCTCACTCTCGCTCGATATCGGCTGACCTTTGGGCCTGGCCCAGACTCTCTCACATGCGACACGGTCGGCTTCTTCAGCCGCTCCATTGCCGACCTCCAGCTCCTCACCTCAGCCTTCCAAATCCGCGACGACATTCCTCCTCCCTCCGCTCCTCTCTCGCTCAAAGGCGCCAAGTTCGGTTTCGTCAAGACTTGCGTCTGGCCGCGCGCGACGGAGGGGACGGTCAAGGCGTTTGGGAAAGCGAAGGAGTTGCTCGAGGCGGAGGGAGCGGTTGTTGAGGAGGTTGAGCTGCCGAAGGAATTCGACGAGGTGCCGAGGCTCTATCAGTGAGTCGTGCGTTCCCTCTACTGCCGCATGGGGTGTCTGACTGTTCTGCGGCGCAGATATGTGCTCTCAAGCGAAGGCCGCTCCGCCTTCCTCGGCGACTACCTTCTCAACCCCTCGAAACTCGATCCGCTCATCGTCTCACACTCGCGCAACGACCTCCACGTAACACGCAAGAAGCACCTCGAAGGCTACGACAAGATCGCCGCGCTGCGACCCATTATCGACGAGATTGCGAGCAGGTACGATGCGCTCGTTACGCCCTCGACGACGGATGAGGCGCCAGTGCTTGTTGAGCCTGAGCGGCACACGGGAGAGGCCGTCTTCAACCTTATCTGGACAATCCTCCATGTCCCGGTGTTGAACGTGAGCCCTTTTCCTTTATCCTATTCCTTTCCCAGCTAACACAGCTGCCCCGGTTCCAGCTGCCGGGCTTCGCAGGTCCCGCTGGCTGTCCACTCGGCCTTTCTCTCGTTGCCCCCCGCTTCGAGGACGAGCGGCTGCTACACGTCGGCGCGGCAGTCGGTCGGGTCTTCGCTGCGAAGGGAGGCTGGGCGTCTGCGCTGTAGAGGCGAACGCTGGACGACCATAGTGACATACGTGCCTTCAGGACCTAGCCTGCGCAATCGCTGTCTGCGTATCACAGCTTCTCGAGCAATCGCTTCACCGGGCCCAGTCGTGTCTCTTCGGCTGCCAATCTCTCACGCTGGGGCCTGCCTAACACTCTGCGACGATGCTCGTCAGGCCTCGCTTCGCGCTCCAAGCGTCGTACGCCCTCTCCTTACAAGCGCATCGAACGTCCCGTCCGGCGTCCACACATCCTCATGCCGCTTCCTCAGCGTCGTCCGTCTCCCAAGCGTTCATCCCGCAACATCAAACTCGCTTAAACTAAACCACAACCTATCGCTTGCTTTGGCCGACCGATTTCTTCCGTTGAGAGGGTTCGGCGGTCAATTGCGCTGCGACAGGCCGTGGCGGCAGAGAAGGGTGCGAGATGAGCGGCATCTGTGGTCGACTGGGAAGAGAGGGCGCGGGAAAGGGTAAGAGAAGCGAGCTGAGCTTGGGAAGCTGGATCGAGGGGCGGGTTTTAGAGGACGTCGAAGGTGGTAGAGGCGCAGCGCTTGTGCGAGTCGTTACCGCAATCGCCGTCTGTACGGTACATTGATCCAGGCTCGTCAGACTGACAAGCGCGGTCGGAGTGAGAGAGCGGGCGAGCTAGCGACGCACCTTTTCGCCCGCAACACTAGAAGAACTGACGCTCGCAATCTTCCCCTTCTTCTTCTTTTGTTCTGCGTTTCCCGCCTGTCCGGTCTGTGCAGCAGTACGCACGGCAGAAGCCTTGGCGGGCATCCTTCCCGCAAGCCAGTCTTGCGCCTTCTTGACCTGCTGAGACTTCGCCCCTTCACCGGCCGAGCTACCCTCTTCTGCCTCAGCATTGAGGGCGAGACGTCTCCTTGAGCGGTAGATATGCCGCGCCTCGCGACGGTGGAAGTCGGCTGCGAAGGGGTGGACTTGGATAGCGAGAAGCTGGTAGGCTGGGAGGTCGTCGAGGTCGTCGAGGCTGAAGTTCAGCCTCCAGGTCTCGGCGAAGGGAGCGTGATTGGTTGCGAGAGAAGAAAGACTCGGTCCTGAGCCAGCTGGGTGAGGTGGTGAAGGAGTGTCGGGAAGAGGCAGGGTCTCGACAAGGGGAGGCGGAATCGCAACAGCGCGACTCGACGCAGAGGATTGCGCCTGTTTCTAGCGAGAGTTGGCGAGTCAGTACTGGGCTCTTTCAGGCTCTGAACCACGACGAGAGGCTGACGACGAACCGGTTGTGGCGGAAGAGACGTCGCCCCCGACTCTTTCCTCTTCCTCTTCCTCCCGCCGTCGCCTGCTCCACTTGTCTCCTCCTCCTTATCTCCCGCTCCTCGACTACCCGGCGCCCGTCCAGCAAGCCGCTCCTCCGCGCGCTTCATCTGCCTCAACTCCGCCGTCGCCTCCGCCGATCCTTCCTCCCTTCCCTGACCGAGCGCGAGAACACGCCTCTGCCAGAAGATGACTTTCGCTTCGTCCTTGTCTGCCTTCGTTGCGCGCGGGTGGAGGTACACGGAGAGAAGTTCCTGCGAGGTCAGGGCGTGCAGGTCGGCGAGGCTGAAGTCGAGCGGCCAGGTTTCGGCACCCGGGTACGGATCAAAAACACGCATCACGCGCGAGCCAGTCAAGCGAGCCAGCAGAGGCGACGTGAGCGGAAGCGGGTGAAGCGGAGGAGGGAGAGGAGCAGAGGAAGCGCGGACTCAAGTCGTTCCGCTCGGTCGACCTGGAGAGGAAGGCAGGAAGTAGCCACGACCTGTGCACGCACGAAAGAAAGCCAGGCGAGCGTATCTAGACGTGAAGAGGGAGTGTCTGCCTGGCTTGGCCTTCTCAACGACGAAGAGCGGAAGCGCCACGCTTTCCCTGTGCGCAGGGACAGACGATCTAACGATGCAACAGATAGGACCCGAGAGAATAAGTACAGCGAGGGGAGCGAAGACAGCGGGGGAGAATCAGATGTCTATGCCGCGATCCTGCCCTGCTGAACGAGCATCCGGTGCGCGAGGACAATGAGGAGCTCGATGCTGTGCGCGTGGTGCGGAGTGCATGTCAGTATGGTCGCGCGTGTGATCTCAGCGGCGGAACAATCATTGAGAACGCACCGGTCCTTGACGAGCAGCTTGACGCCCTCGCTGAAGAAGCCCTTGAGCAGCTGACTCTCGACGCCTTGATACAAGCCCGCGACGCCCTGCTTGGTGATGGTCTTGCGGAAGACGTCGAATTGCGAGCGGTAGAGGGCGCGGCCGGTCGGAGACTTGAACTGCATCCGGGTCTGGCGGATGGGGGTCATCAGATCGGAGAACCGCTGGGAAGAAGTTGACAGTACGCACCTTTGCCAAGATGAGCGGGTAGGTGAGAGCGCTGGCAATGGCGCTGGCCAGGGCTCCGCAGAGGAAGGTCTGCGCCGGCGTCGGGTGCTCGCGGTTCTTCTTTGGTAAGAGCCGCTTGAGGGCTGCAAAGCCGTAGAAGGTGATGGCGGGGTTGATGGACTGCGGACTTGACGGTCAGTCCCGGTCTTGTACCAAGACGAGCTGTCCTGCGCGACGCACCAGGATGACAGTCGAGCCGAAGCCGGACCAAAATCCCCAGAGGCCCTGCTCCTGGTAGATCTCCTTCCCGATCGCCAACGCACTCGGCGCACGTCCGTACCCGCCGTCGTCCTCGTCTCCCGAGTCGTCCGATTCGACCGCCCGCTTGTCGCCTTCCTTCCCCCCAACGACTTCCTGCCTCGGCTCGCTCGACGTCTGAGCCCGCACCGTGATCATTGACAGTGGCGAAACGACGCCCTTGGCAAAGATGCCCGCGAGACAGCCGATCGCGAGTTCTTCGAATGCGCTCAACAGAGGCAGACCGCTCGACTTTTTATCTTTGCCCGCTCCTGTCGTCGCCGGCTGCTGGCGCTGCTTGCGCGCCTGAAAGCGATCTCGTAGGGCGGAGTAGGCGAGGAAGTAGAGGAACTGGGAGAGGGCGGTCGAGAGGGAGTCGGGTCCGAGTCCGCTGTAGAAGGCCGACAGCCCCTCATGGCGGTAGATCGTTCGCACTGCCGCCGACAGCGAGTTGTAAGATCCTCCACGAGACGCAGAACCCGCCTTCTTTGCCGACCGCTTCGACGTCTGGAGCCGTGTCGTGAGGGTATCGAGAGGGAAGACGAGGGCGTTTGAGACGACTGCGGGAGGACAGGGTGGTAAGCTTGATCCTCGCACGCTTAGCATGGGTACGCACCTGCTCCTAGGGAGCCGCTGCCGGCCTGTGCGAGCGGTGGAAGCGAACTCGTCATGTCGGGCGATGTGGGGAGGCGAGTGAAGGGCAAGGACGGCGGATGAGCGGGCGAGGAGAGTGTTGCAAGTAGTGAGCAGATACAGCACTCTTCACCAAGTCAAAGGAAGCAGCGAATAAAGCAGCGAAGCGAGGAAGCCAACCTTGCGAAATGACGAAGTCGCGGACGACCCGGCTTCCTCGAAGCATCGTCGAAGCGTGCGAACGGGACGTGATACGACCGCAAACGTCGAAAGGAATGCATGACAAGCAACGGCGACATTATCCGAAGCCGCGACGATGGATGCCAGCACGGTTACTCCTCCGCTCCTCCTCCTCCGCCAGTTCCCGCCTCCGCCTTGAGCCGTTTCCGCTCCGACTTGCCCGCACGCTTCTTCTTCTTCGGTGGTTCGCCGTCCGCGCCGCGCGAGCCATCCCCAGCGCCGCCTTCGCCCGCCTCGCGCGCCTCCTTGCGCTCCTTGTATCGCCGCTTCTTCTCCTTGCGCTTCTCGAGCTGGATCTTGGCCTGCTCCTCGTCAACCTCCTCGCCCCACTTGCGCGTCCGGAGCACCTCGCGCAGCTCCTTGAGCTTCTTGCGCTGCTTCTGTGCCTGCTTCGCCTGCCACGACGCCGAGTCCTGCCTGTACGGCGCCATCTTCTTGAGCGACATGAAGGCGTTGAGCTCGGCGTCGGTCGCGAGGAGGATCTCCTCGGGCGTGAGGTTGAACGACTGCGCGGGAACCTTGGCGTACTTGAACCGAGTCTTGATGTCGCCGATCTTGTCCTCGTAGTCGAGCGCGTAGTACTCGTCGATGATGCGGTCCGCCTCCTCCGCCTTGGTCGAGTCGCCCGACGCCTTGACAGTCTCGATGAGGTTGGTCGGCAGGCCGTCTTCGTCGCGCTTCTCGCCCTTCTTCCCCTTGCCCTTCTTGTCCTTCTTGTTCTTTTTGCGCGGCGCCTCTTCCAACTCCTCCATCTCTTCGTCGTATTCCGCAGGCAGGGCGGACGTCGAGGCAATAGGCATGTCCTCGTCGCCCGATGCATCCGGTCCGACGATGTCGGTGATGTCGATGTCGTCGTCCCACGTCGGCTTGAAGTTGGCGTCCTGCAGGGATCTACACCGTCAGCAAGCGCAAGGTGAAAGTGACAGAATGAGCCGGGCGCACCTCCATGTTGTCGTAGTCGTCCCCGTAAACCTTCCTCATCGCCTCCTCATGCTTCGCCTCATCCCATTCTCCATCCAAATCAATGTCCTCCAAACCCTTCGTCCCCTGACCCGCAGCCTCCACCAACTGCTGCAACTTGCTCTCAATCTCCTTGCGCTTGAGCGCCTTCAACCGGTTCAACTCCTCCCTGCGCTGCAACTTCTCCTGCTCTTTGCGCTCTTTGGCGGCTTCGCGGGCCCGGGCGCGGGCGGAGACGGCGGCCGTGGGCTTGCGGACGGAGTTGGCGCCGACGGAACGAGAGTGCGTGACGATGTCCGCGCCGCCACTGTTCGAGAAGGGCCGTCAGCCGAAGCACCCAGGTAAACGAAAGCAAGTAACGCACTTCTCCTCGAATCGGAAGTTGTAGCGGTGCTCGAACTCTTCCGCCTTCTCCTCAAAATCGTCGTCAACATCGTCGTGCAGACTCGGGTCGAGAATGTGGCCGTCGTCATCGAGCAAGGCGGACTTGGTCTTGCGCTTCTTCTTCGGCTTGTCCTCACCGTCGTCATCGCCAACGATTTCGTCGTACGAAGGGATGTGCGACTCGTTCTCCCGGTCGATCCAGCCGCGGTTCAGGATGTAGCTGCGAGAAGCCAAGTCAGCTAATATCACGCATGCAGCCGTGAACGGGGACGCACTCCCGCAAAAATGCCTCCTCCTCGCCGAGCGCCTCCTTAACAGCCTTCTTGCCAACGGCCGTCTCAAGGAACTTCTCGTACTCCTTTTCCTCCTTCGCACGCTCATCCTCGCCCTTCTCACGCTTCCTCAAGAACCCATCCTCATCCTCGTCGTCACTACCGTCCGCATCAGAGCCCAAGAAAGCCGCCTTCGTCTCTTGCTGCAAGAGACGGGCTTCTTCGGCGGGAGTAGGCTGAGCGAGCGATGAAGGCGCGTCGAGCGAGTCGTCCCCTTCCGGGTTGGCGAGGAGGCGGGCGCGCTGGAAGTCTTTCAGGAGGACGGGCTTGGAGGAGGAGGACTTGGTGCGCGAGGAAGATGCGTTTGAGCGGGCGGCAGCGGTTTGGCGCTCTTCCTCTGTACGAGCGACGACGAATCAGTCTCTTCCGCGTGAGCTCTGAGGGACGGCTCTTTGACGCACCTTCAAACACCTCGCGACCCTGCTCGTACACGGACGGGTCCCTCGCTCGAATCTTGGCCAGGGTGCGGAGGATGGCGGCGTCGACTTCGGGCGTGACGAGCTCTGCAGCCTCGTCGTCCGTCGAGTAGTCGGTCGACTCGTCATCGTCCTCGGGCAGCTGGTAATCCTTGCCGTACTTGTCCTGGACTGCAATGTCAAAGGAGGGTGGAGGAGAAGGTGGCGTCCTCGAGTATCAGCGCCCGCTTGTTCGCCTGGCCAGAGTGACAGAGTGCACGCACGCTTGGAAAGCTCCTCGCCCCGCTTCTTCTGCTCGTACTTTTCGGCAAACTGCTCGTTGACCTTGAAGCTGAAGGCGTCCTCCGAGTCTGAGCCTGACTCGCTCGACGAGGACGCGACGAGGTTGGCGGGTGCCATTATCGCAGTCTAGCAGTCGGTCTGTGGCACTGGCCTCGCAGCCAGAGCGGTAGAAAGCGGTGAGCGGGTTGTTCGCTGATGAAGAGGAGAAGTCCCGAGCTCTTGCGGGCTCCACTTCGCTCGACTTGCTCGTTCACACGCTCGTGGAGGCTCAAGGAACCGCCAGGATGGCCGGTCCACTGCTACAGGAGCACCCACCGCCGCAGGAACCGCCGCAGCTCGCGCTCCTCCCGCCTCGCACCGCGTCCCTCATCCGCTCGTCGACCATCGTCCCGACGCTCCCCTCGATCCTGTCAGAGCTCGTGCAGAACAGCATCGACGCACGAGCGACTGCGATCAGCTGCGCCGTCGACCTAGACACCTGGACGGTCCGGGTGGAGGACAACGGGACGGGGATCGCTCAACAGGACCTCGCCTTGCTCCGTACCGCCGCCCGACACCTCACGAGCAAGCTCAGCGTGACGGCAAATGGCACGGCGGACGGGGCGTTCGCGGGCGTGACGACCTACGGGTTCCGAGGGGAGGCGCTCGCTTCGTTGCAGGATGTCGGGACGCTCGAGATCCGGACGAAGACCACAGACGACGAGGAGGCACAGCAGCTTGTTTTGAGAGGCGGAGAGTGCTTGGTGTATGGCGCGAGCAGGACGGAGCGATCTACCGGGACGACTGTCTGGGTCAGGGATATCTTCTACAAGGCAAGGAGACGGTCTTTCGCTCGACTGCATCTCCCTGATATAGCCCTGACGCTGACTGCGCTTGGCAGCTACCCGTCCGCCGTCGCGCACTGTCGAAACCTTCCGCACAGTCGACTCTCCTCGCCTCCCTACGTTCCGCCCTCTCGACTCTGTCCCTCATCCACCCTTCCATCTCCTTCTCTCTTACCGACTCGACTTCCTCTTCCGCCATGTCAAGCGGCGAGAGCAAGACTCTCCTGTCCGTCGGTCGAAGCGGCGAAGGTGTGCTCGGCAGGTGGAGACAGCTTTGGGGTCGGGCTGGAGTCGAGAAGGTGTGGGAGTTCGGTGAAGCTGAGAAGGAAGAGCACGTGGTAGAAGGCGTCGGTGAAAAGCTGAGGGCGCGCGGGTTCTTCTCACTCTCAGCTGCCCACACCAGGGCGGGCCAGTTCATCTGTGCGTCCTCGAGCCGCTCGCTTCATTTCTCGTCCTGTGCGGCACACTGATACGCAGTGTCGGTTGTACGGCGCACAGACGTCAACTCCCGCCCTCTCGCCGCTGCCCAATCCCCTCTCCACAAACTCCTCAACACCCTCTTCGCCTCCTCATCCTTCTCCCGCCATTCGTCCTCGCACCTCTCCCTCCCCTCATCATCCACCTCATCGCCCGCTCGCGCCCGCGCAAGTCCGCAGAAGAAGTCGATCGAGCGCTTCCCGGTGTTCGTCGTCGTGCTCGAGGTTCCTGGAAAGGTAGTCGATGTCAGCTTTGAGCCGGACAAGCGGGTCGTTGAGTTTGAGGTGCGTGACGAAGACTCGCTCGTCAGTATTCGCTTTGCGGGGGTGGACTGACTTGTCGGTATCCTCCGTGCGCAGGATCCGGCTCGCATCGAATCTTTCCTCGCATCGATCACCAGCCGCTTCCTCGTCGAAAATGGATTCCTCCACGCCGCCGCCCCAGCGAAACAGCTCGCGCCGCCCTCGGCGTCGCCGACAAAAGGGAAGAAGCGCTCTCGCACAATGGAAACGGTCGAGAATGCGTTCGTCTCTGCAGGATCACGGACGAGGAGCCAAAAGCGAGTCGCTATGGCCGATGACGCGGCATTCGAAGTGTTCCCAGCAACCGTACCGCCTGCTCGCACTCGTTCCGCTCCTTCCGCCATCCCGCCTATCGCGCGCCCTTCGCCCGCTACCGTCTTCGCCCAGTCATCCGAAGCCAACGAGACGCTTCCAACGACCGGCGACGACGATGCCTCGTACAAGTGGACGGACCCGGTGACGAAGCAGGCGTGGCTGATCGACGGACGGACGGGGAACAGCAAGCGGTGCGATGAGTGTTGTAGCGGAGCGGCTGACGACGATGGACGGAGGCAGGACGGAGGGAAGAAGGGAAAGGTCGATAGGCGGTGGCTGAAGCAGGTCGAGGAGCGAGAAGACGGGACAGGAGAGGCGGAAGACGTCCCGGATTGGCTGAAGAGCACGCTCGAGGTGCGCCAGTCTCGCTCAACGTGACCGCTACAGCTCGCTGACCCAGTCTCGCATTGCTAGACATGGGACAACCCAGTGTTCCCCGCCACCGCATCGACAGGTCGAACGATCCCCTCGCTACCTTCGCTTCAGACCGCCTCATCCGCCGTCCAGCCAGGCCAACCACTCGCAACTCTTCCGGCCGCCTTCCGCACTACGAAGCCTATCCTGTCGAACCGCCTCACAGCCTTGAAGCTGAAGCAGATGAACGATTTCGGGCGAACGACCGTCAGCCTCGACGTTCCGACGCTCACCGCAGACCTCGATCCGTCTTCGGTTCCCTTCCTCGCACCTCTCGAAGCCGGCGCGCAGTCCTTCTCCCGCACATCGCTCGCCCAAGCAGAGTTCATCGCGCAAGTCGACACCAAGTACCTGCTCGTCCGCGTCCCTGCGTCTTCCAAAGGTCACGGCGCAACGCTCGTTCTTGTCGACCAACACGCCGCATCGGAGCGCGTCAGGGTCGAGCGCTTCCTTGATGCAATCGTCGGGCGAGTCGTGCGTGGCGAGGCTGTCGAGGCAAGGGAATTGGGAGCGGAGGAGAGGGTCGGAGTCGTCGTCAGTCGAGCAGAGGTCGAGGCTGTCCAGCGCTGGAGGTCGGTCTTTGAGCGTTGGGGTCTGCAATTTGCTGCAGGTGCGACCGAAGAGGAGAAGGAGGGCGACTATCACCAGCTCTGGCTCTCCACGCTCCCCTCGCTTCTCTCGGACCGGCTCTCGAAGGATGCCCGACTCGCTCAAGACCTCATCCGCTCATTCGTCGGCCACCTCGAAGAACACGGTGCAGGAGTTGCCGGGCGCGAAGGTCGGCAGGGCGAAGGCTGGACGAGCGGGATGAAGGACGTCCCGCCTGTCTTGCTCGACTTGATCAACTCGAAGGCATGTCGCGGAGCAATCATGTTCAACGACGGTGCGTCCGCCCACCATTATTCTCTCACGAGCGCATCGAATTGACGAGTGTTGGCCGCCGACAGTCCTTACTCCCGCTCAAGCATCGACTCTCCTCGCTCAACTCGCCCAGACGTCCTTCCCCTTCCAATGCGCGCATGGCAGGCCCTCTCTCGTCCCTATCGTCAACTTGCCGGCGCCCTCGAGGAGCGGAGGTCGGGGTGGACAGATTGATTGGTCGCGATTCGCTTGAGCAGCGAGGGAGCGGCTGCTCTCCCTCAGATCGTAGTTTTGGTGTTCGTGCGTCATGTGTCCTC
The DNA here is from genome assembly GCF_000320785.1 of Rhodotorula toruloides NP11. Lineage (NCBI taxonomy): Eukaryota > Fungi > Basidiomycota > Microbotryomycetes > Sporidiobolales > Sporidiobolaceae > Rhodotorula > Rhodotorula toruloides. The sequence continues at coordinate 280,552 of NW_015622979.1, read as the reverse complement.
GGTAGATATCTTGTTGTCGTCTCCAACACTTTGCCAACCCCGTCCTGCATCAACGTTTGTTCCGCATCGTCCACTCGGAGCTCTTGCGTGCGAGCCTTACGCATACTCGCAACTCTCAGGCCATGCACACGCGAAAAAGGAACGAATGAAAGAGGTTGCGCTACTAGAAACAGGCGATGTGTCGGAGGGAAACACGTGGAGAGGGAGGGGAGGGAGTAATACAACGAGCGGGAGGAGTGGAGATGCGAGAACGGAATGTGCGGGTTACGAAGGGAAGACTGGGACCGGAACGGAAAGGCGAAAGGAAAGGTGTATGGCCGAGGAAGAGGGAAAAGACTAGCGGAGATGTTGCTCGTCTTTAGGTGTGGGTGGTGCGGACGGATCTGTGAACAGATTTTTCAGGTCAGCTCGCGAGGACAAGCAAACAGGTTCCGCCTGCGAGCCAGCAAGCAGGTTCGGGACCCTACGCGGTCGAAGCTGAACTCACCCGGCGTTGGACCGATGTCGCCCGCGTCGAAGAACTTGATTCGCAATCGGTGGAATGCGGGGAGCTTCGGTGCGAGGCCGACGAAGAGTAGTGCGCAGAGGTTGAGGGTGAAGAGGGCGGGATGGGAGTCGTAGCGGGTGTAGTGAGTCGAGACGAGGAAGCTGCGCGACGTCTGAAGTCAGCGGGGCGTTCTGGAGGAGGCGATGCAAGCGCGAACGCACAGGACGATGGGAAGCGTCGTGAGCCACTTTTTCGCCGGTGTGTACTGCGCTCCCGAGTCGATCTGCTCCCACAGCGTCAGGTTGTCGTACACGCCCGAGTTGTTGGTCATGTCGAACGGCACGCCCGTGACGTAGTGGAAGATGATATAGGAGACCTGTGCCCATCAGGCGTCAGTACTGCTTCGAAGAAGGAGGGGAAGCGGACGCACGAAGAGGTAGCCGAGGTTGGCTATGGTCCAGGCGAGATCCTGCGTGATGCCCGGTATGGTCTCGAGGAGGATGATGCCGAGACCGATGAGGACGACGTGAATCAACCATGCTCCTGTATCAGCGGCAAAGCAGTGGCGAGAAAAGCGAAAGTCGAGGGATGGCGGTGCAAGGGAGGAATGAGGCGAATGTCAGCGGTCGCTCCACGTTCAAGCGCTTATCTAACTGCGTGGGTGCCATGAAAAAGCCACAAGAATCCTGTTGAGCCGTCTCCCGTCCAGCCGGCCGCCGTGTACGCGCTGCACAAGTCCCCGCTGATGAAGTCGAGGAGACGGCACGCACCCTTGTAGTTGACCCAGTCCGCGTTGACGTTTGTGAGCGCGCCCTGGTCGAGCTGGTCGTCGTACGTCTCTGGAACCTCCTGGACCGACACGATCGAGCTGCTGCGCCCTCGCCTCGTCGCCGTTGTCTGCGACGAGCGGGTGAACGAGTTCTGCTTCGACGGGGACGGCCGGAGCGGTGGCAGGCTGAGCAGCGCCGTGTTGGGCGAGTTGGACATGCTCGCTGCGAGTCTTAGAAAGCGAAGGGAGCGAGTTGAAGAGAACAGCGATGAGCGAAGGCGCTGAGGAACGCAAAGTCCGACACGAGGCGGCTCAGGATGGTTCGCTTGCAGCGCCAGTATTTCTACGATATGCTCAATAGCACAATAAAGCTGTCCAGACTAATCTAGAGGGAGTTGGTGCGGGTGTGAGAACCGTCCTCTCTCCTTTGTCCGTCAACCAACCACTACTTGTGCTGCCGCTCGCTTGGACAAGCTCAGGACAGCTGGAAACGACTGCCACAGCCTCGTGTGCGCGCATGCCAGGCCCGCCGAGGCTCCCGCTCGACCCGTACCCGCAATTCCTCCTCTCCTCGCTCGACATTGATCTCGACAACCTCGACCAGCTACACCCGTACCAGCTCGCGCTCGTGCATTTCAGCCCACTTGCGACGCCCGAACAACGCCTAAGGGCGGATGTGCTGTGGTGGCAGAAGCGGAGGGAGGCAATCGAGGGAAGCGGCGAGGAAGTCGGGTGGAGCGAAGCGAGTGCAGGCTTGAGGCAGATGAAGCGGGCGAGGGAGTGGCTCGAGGGAAAGGTGCCAGGGAGCAGCAAGATGCGGGACACGGGAGTGCAGACGGATCCACCGCCAGCTCCTCCCCCTACGACTCCGCAGCGAGCGGTGCGTGCCGTTTGCGCTGGGCGAACGTCCGTCCACTGACATGCCGGTTTTAGGTTACGCCGCCAACGCCCACCCCTGAACACGCGTTCACCCAATCTTCGCCAACAGTCGGTTCCGTTCACTCCAGTAACCCGACCGCAACGAGTCCTTCCTTCGACTTCTCCTTCGAATCAAACGAGCCATGTCCTCCCGCTCTTCATTCGCAATTCCATATTCTCTGGTGCGGCGACATCGCACCCGCCGTCACTCCCGCCCTCTTCCTCTTCTTCCTCGTCCGCCGCACCCGCAACCGCCTCCCTCGTTTCTTCGCCCTGCGTCGAGCGTCGTCCGGTGCCTTCCTCCTGGCCTTTCGCTCGTCAGACGACGCGCACATCGCGCAGCAAGACCTAGACGGCGAGGCAGTCCCGCACATGAAATGCCGGATCAACGCCGTCGTGCGAGGCAACTCGGGCAGCGAGTTCAAGTGGCGCGACTTGAGCGTCGACACGAGGCAGTGCTGGACGAAGTACCGGAGTCTGCCCCCCCAACAGTTGGTCGACCAGGCCAAGCCGGCTGGGAAAGGCATCACGGTCTCGCAGGACTATCACGACGAGTTGCAGCGGATCAAGGACGCAGAGGAGCAAGATGAGCGACGATTAGCGGACGAGGCGCGCGAGGCGACCCTCAAGTGGCGACGGGACAACTGGGGCGGCGATTACGACGGCCACTCGGACTCGTGCGAGTCCTGCCCTGCCCAGTACGACATGACGGACGACGAGCGGGTCGAGCGCGTTCTGAAGATCATCAAAGACAGCAAAGCCGCCTATCCTGACATCCAAGGTCCCGTCTGGCGACCGATCCTCAAGTCGCCGGTCTTGCGAAGCTTCGTACGGGCTTACGGCTTCACGAAGCTCGGTCTTCGAGCCGACCAGATGCCTTGGTACCGACCTCCGCCGCCTCCTACCGCTCCACCAACTCCGCCTCCTGGCCCGCCTCCACCGCAGCAGTCCCCGGCTCAACAACCTCCTCCTCCGCCTCAACCTCGCCACCAGCATCTTCCTCCGCCTCAGCCCCCCGCGCCCCGCCTACCCCCTCGTCCAACCTTCACGCCAACGGCAACGTACGACTCATATCCATCCTTCGCTTTCGGTGGTGGATCAACTGTGGCTCCGACGAACCAGGTTCCGCGACCTGGCCCTTCCTCCTCCTACCCAGCCGGAATCTCACTACCCTACACCGGTGCCATCGTAACCAACATCGTCCCGCCGGCCGGTCCTTCGCACACACCGGCTTATCGGCCGTACGATTTCGGAGGTTGGACGGCGCAGAAACGCGGTGCCGCAGGGGACCAGATGACGGATCCGAGCAAGCGGGCGCGGTATGACGCAGGTGCAGCGTACGGACGGACGTGACGCTTGACTCTCGCTTTCACTTTGTCTCCCTCACTCCGCATCTGTTCAGATCTTGTTGCTTGTAACTATCACGCCGTTTCCCTCATCTTCGTTCTCGCCTAGCATCAAAGCAGTCTGAAAGATGCCAAGGATGTCAAGGCAGCTGATACAGGGTCCCGCCTTCTATTCGTCCGTCTAAGTCGGTCGCGACGATGCGCCGAGCTGTACAGAGATTGGCGGCGCGTTTGCGTCGGTGTCCTGCGATTCCTGGCGTGGTGCGCCTCCGAGGACGTCTTGGAACTGCACGAAAGACGATCAGCGCGACAGCTCGCCGCGAGAAGAGGACGAGACGTACGCCGGTCCAGAGGTGCAATGCGGAAACGCGACTGTAGTGCTCGTCGAGCACTTTGGCGAGCTTGCGGGCCTCGAGCTATCCGAGCAGAGAGCCGTGTGAGCGTCGGCAAAGCGAGAAGAGTCGCGACGGACGCACCGTGTCCTTCCGTCCCGCCAAACTCGACGGCGGCGGATTCTCGCCATGCAGATCCCACGCCCCACCGAGACCAGCGAAAGCAGACTCAGGCTCTCCGTTGAGCGGCTCGGGCGACTCTGTTCGGGGTGGGCAAGCAGGATCGACCGCGTCTGGGTTCGGGCGGGACGAAGGGCTGTTCGAGCCTTGACCCGAGTTCTGCTTGGCGAGTTCCTTCGCCCGCTTGGTGATGCGCGCAGCTTCTTCGCGCATCGACTTTTTGAGGTGCCCTGCGAAAGGAGGCAAGTCAACAAGGCAGTCGGGCGAAAGGACTGCGAAGACTCACGTTCTCGCTCCTTCTGCACGCTCTTGTACGTTCGGCGGAATTTGCGCTCGAGAATAGCCTCTGCAAACAAGCGAGTGTGAGAGGCCAAACAAGCCTTCAAGAGGCGGAAAACTCACTGCCAGCAAGGTATCGCTTGACCGGCGCCTCCTTGATCAGCCCAACGTCCTCCTTGTCGACCTTGAGCATGCTCATCTGCTCCTCTGGCTCCATAGGCCTGACGACGCCCGTGGTCGAGATCCGCTCGCGGATCATGTTGTCGATGTATTCAGGCCGGTTGAACGGCTGCGTCGACGAGTAGATCGTCTTCTCGAGGTCGACGGCGGGAGGAGCCGAGCGCTTCTTCGCCTTCTTGCCAGGCAGAGGAACAGAGCTGACGGAGGGAGCGGAAGTCGTCGGTGCGGACTGGCTGCCGCCGGCATCGGTACGAGACATGCGTATTGAGGCCGCGCTGCCGTTGAGGGTGCTGCTGCCGTCTGCGTCGGGTGGACGAAGGAAGGCAGAATCCGGATGCAGAGGATCGCGCTCGAGAGGGAGCGTCATGCCGGACGGCGAGACGGCGGAGGGTTGCTGGTCCGACGGCGTCGTGACCCACTTAGCGAAGCTGGCCATGGCGCGAAAGCAGTACTTGGCGGGAGTTGTAAAGGAGAAGAGGGGAAGGTCGTGGCAGACTTCGTCGTAGAGCTGGAGGTGGACCTGCGGATGAGGCCGGTCAAGGCCGTATATATCCTGCAAGAATGTCGCTACGCACCTTGGTGGGCGGGTAGTCCTTCGATTTCTGGACTCGATCGGGGTTCTGCTTGAGGATGCCCTCTCGAACAGGGTAGCGGTCGGGGTGAGCTGCGCGATGCGCCATCTGCACGAGGCGAAGTCAGCCATCTCAGCGAGGGCCAAGGACGAGTTGTGCTCACGTAGATGATCTCGTCCCGCAAGACCTCCTTGTCGCCCGCCATCACGTATAGCGGCGGAAGACCGCCGAGTGAAGGTTGCCAGATGGGGCTGACGAAAGGATAGACCAGCTGCTCGTTCGTCGCGTACAGCTGGATCTGGTCAACGAGCTCGACTTCCTTGCCGTCGACCTTGACCTTCATCACCTTCGAGACCTCTGTCTTGTGCTGTCCCGAAGCTCCCGTCTCGTCCGACGGAGCCGAAGCATCGCCATTGTGCTGCTCCGCCCGCTTCGGGTCGTTATCGGGCAGGCGCTCGACGGCGTCGGCGAGTTCGTGCGCCTTGTGGTGAGTCGAGAGCGTTGGGAAACGGTGGCCGTGACGCTCTGACTTCTCCTGCTTTTTGCTCGTCGTCGTGTGCGGTTCACTGGAACCTCGAGAGCCGGAGTGCTGGAGGTGGTGAGCAGCCTTCTTGAGGCCTTGTAGAGACGTCGACTCGTCGGCTCGCTTGCGGAACTCGGCGGGCGGAGGCGGCCACAGCGTCGACGGCTTGAAGATGCCGAAGCCGAAGGGAGCTGCGACAGGAGGACGTCAGTCGAGGACGCCCGGCAAGGGCATTCGGCGAACGTACGAGGGATATCGGTGTCGGTGTTTTGCAAGATAGAGGGGAAGCTGTGGGTAAGGTCTGCGACAATACGAGCAGTCAGCAGCCCGTTTCCCACGAGCGGTACGAGCTTACTCACCGCACCATGGCGAGATGAGGATGCCTGCGAGAGCGAGGGGTCAGCAGGAGGTTCTCGCACGGCTCGGCGAGGATTCACCTACCTCCCGCAGGCATCGGCAGCCCACCATCACGGAGAAGACACAAGAGAGCGATAGCGAGTCCACCGCCTGCCGAGTCGCCGCAGATGGTAATCTTTGACGGGTCGACAGGGCGATGTTTTGCGCCTGGTGGCGGGCGGATGAGGTAGAGGTAGGCAGCGAGGCAGTCGTGTACTGCGAGTTCGAACACTCAGTACAGAGATAAGCAAAGCGGAGCGGAGCGAAAGGCCGTACGAGAGCAGGGAAAGGGATACTGAGGCGAAAGTCGATACTCGACTGCGAAGACGCGACCGCCTGACAAGCGAGCATGTCAGAGACATCCTCGAGAGACACGTAAGCGTTCCTGCGCACCCGTCTTTCTCGCTAGCCGCCAGTAGATGTAGCGATGCGTGTTGATGCTGCCGAAAAAGTAGCCACCGCCATGAATAGCGAGCATGACCGGCATGTCGTCGAGCTCGGCGGTGTAGTCGGCGTCTTCGTGGTGACAAGAGGAAGCCTCTGAGTCGAGAGGCGCGCGTGGCGGCTGTTTGGGCGAATCGGAAGGAGAACCGTCTGCCGCGCGTTGACGGGCTGCAGCTTCGTCCTCGGCCTGCTTCTCGAGGTCTGTCGTCGACTGAGCCGTAGACGAGGACGCGGTCGTCCAAGACGGCGGGAATGCCTTGCGAGCCTTCCCCAACTCTCGCCGCCGCCGGTTCTCGACCTTGGCGTCCTCCTTCAACTGCTTCGTCTTCTCCTCAGCCTCGTCGTCCTTCTTCCGCCTCGACCGGGCTTTGTCCTTCCCCTTCCCCTTTGAGCGAGCCCGGCTCTCCGCTTCAAGACCCTCCCAATCCCGCTTCATGCTGATCCATTCTCCGTCGACGCCGCCCTCCTTGTGCGTCGTCCGCTGCCACCATTCCCTTCCGCCGACGACGCGCTCAATCTCATCCTCGCCAAGTGTGTCGATCAAGACTTTTCCAGCCTCGAGACGGGTCGACAGCGGAATAACAACGCGAATCACGCGAACCCAGAAAGGTGCCGGGACGAAATTGTTGCCGAACCGTTGGACGTCTTCGACTGTGTGCATCGAGGCGTTCTCGAACTATTCCAGCGGGAGACAAGAGGGTCAGCGAGGGGAGACGGAGGTTGTGAGGAGGAGAAGCGGGACGCACAAAGTTCTTCATGACGCTAAACGCCTCGTCGTAGGTCAAGCTCTCCCTCGCTTTACTGTACACGCACGAAGGAAGTCAGCGCCTCCCTCCCTTGCCCCGTAGCGACCCCTCCACTCGAGCCCTCCTAATCTCGGCGAACTCACGTCTGCTTGGTGATCCTCTTGCGGTGGACGTAGTGCTTGAGGAAGGTCTTGCCGATGGTTGACAGACCCGACAGGGTCACCGTCAGCGTGTTCATCGGGAGGCCCTCCATCTCACAATGAGGGAGTGTGGGGTGGAGGGAGCGATGCCGCGGGAGAGGGGGAGCGCTGGCGCGGGTGTGGTGAGTTCGTAAGGACAGTCTTGAGCAGCAGCAAGTCTAGCAAGCGAGCATGAGCGGGACGAACGAGTGTCCGAGACGGAGGGGAACTTGGCCAGTTCGGCGACGACAAGCGGGCGCGGACGAAATGTCAAGCAGGCTCAGGGTACAACGGGTCGAGCTCCACTGATGCAATAGATACATTCCTAGCGATGCGGCAAGTACGAAAAAGGCGACGGGAGAATTTCAAGCACCCTCACAGACTCGCCTTCGTCTCCTTCGAGATCAACCGTGGCTGCGCGCCGAGACCGTTGCCGACGCCTGCGCAGTCGAAACAAGTCAGCGCTGAAGCGAGCGAAGGGAAAGGCAGCGAACGCACCGGCGAGAGGCTCGTAGTTCGCCCGCATGAGGTAGTCCGAAGCGCCGTCGACGAGGCGGTTGCTCAAGCCGGCGGTGTCGATCTGCGAACAGAACAGGGGTCAGAAGCTCCGAGAGAGTCAGGAGGAAAGGCTGGGACGCACCATCTCGGGCGTGACATCCTGAATCGTAGGCGCGCCAATCAACCGCATGCTGTTCAAGCAACCGGGTGTTCAGCTGCTGCTGGCGGGAAGCGAGCTCAGAAGAGACCCACTTCATCTCCATCTCGTCCTTGAGGATCTGGATCGCTTTGATGACACCCTCGTGGCCGTAGGCAGAGTAGGCGTCTGCGAGCGACGAGTCTGTCAGTCCCGGTCTCCGGGCCACCCATCCCACGAGTTGCGCCGCAAACACAAACAATGGAGAGTAGCAGGGGAAAGCCGACGGACAGAGGAAGGGACGGCCGATGCCGACAGCCTTCGCGCCGAGTGCGATCGCCTTGAGGACGTCTCCAGCGCGGCGGACACCTCCGTCGATGCTGCGTACGCGCGCTCCTCAGTACGGACGCGCGAATGGCGAGCCAGGTAAAGCTCGACGCACTAGACCTCGAACCCATTCTTAAGAAGGTCCCTCTTCTTCAACTCGCGCATGACCTCCTCGAGGATCTCGATGCCCGAGCGCGCAAAGTCGAGTTGCCTGCCTCCGTGGTTCGAGAGGACGACGCCGGCGAGTCCTTGTTCGGCGGCGAGGACTGCGTCTTCCCAGCATTGGACGCCCTTGAGGATGATGGGCATCTTGGTGATCGACTTGAACCACGGGATGTCCTGTTCACCACAGGCTCATCAGCACACGCACTCACACTCAGACTGAGGAGCGAAGGCGGCGACGCACCTTCCAAGACAACCCGGGGTCAATGAATGACGAGATAGCCCTCGCGGCACCCTGCGTCTTGTCAACGCTCTCGCCCTGCGTACGTTGGACGTTCGACCCCTCGTCCGCAAACTTCTGCCGCATGTCCTTCTCGCGACGACCGAGTTGCGGAGCGTCGACCGTGATGAAGAGGCCTTTGATGCCGCGCTTTTCGGCGTGTCTGCGCGATTGAGCGGGTGAGCGAGTGGCGAAGATGGGAGAGGGAAGAGTAGGACGCACTGGACAATCTTGCGGGTGATCTCGCGGTCCTTGTTGACGTAGAGCTGCATGAACTGGACCTGTCCAGGCTTGGCCGCATCGACAATCTCGTCGAACGAGCACGACGCCAGAGTCGGGATCATCTGTAAACGTTCACAACCGTTTCCAGCTACCCGTCAGCACTGGAGATTCATGACGGCCAGCGAAAGCGACGCGGACGCACCTGGATGACACCCTGCTCGTGCGCGGCCCAGGTCAAGTTCTTCTCACCCTCCGGGTGTCCCAGCTTCCCTAGCGCCGTAGCCGTGATATAGATCGGCAGCGAAGTCTATTCACCAACCCATCAGCTTGCGTCCTCACAGCGAGCGGGAGGGAACGCACCTTGTGCCCGAGGATGGTCGAGCTAAAGTCGATGGTGGTGACGTCCCGCAGGATACGAGGGCGGAACCAGATGCGTTGGTAGGCGTTTCGGTTCTCGCGCATCGTGATCTCGTCGTCCGCGCCGGACGAGTCTGTGAAAGGCGGATGTCAGCGGCGTACGGAAATGAGGCAAGGAAGGTGGGCGCACAATAAGCCCAAGCGCCGACCGGCAAGACCGACTTGGCGACAGCCTGCGCACTCAAACTTCGTCGGCGCAACCCCACTGCGAGAAAGGACGGCTACCGCCTCCGCACCTCGAAATCATACAAACTCAGACACTCATCCATGGGCGGCTTCTCCTCAGCCCTCTTCTTCCTGTCCTTCTCCTCCTGCGTCTCTTGCTTGGCGACGATCTCGAGTCCCGAGAGGTCAACCGGACCGAGGTGCTTGTCTTTCGGGAGGTATTGCTCGAGCGTGCCAGGGGGGTGGATGGGCTCGCTGTGGGTGACGAGGGGGTCAGTATGCGGCATTGTGTTCAGCAAGAACGTTTAGTGACGCACTAGGCCTGCGAAGGAGAATCAACCGGAAGTCAGTTCGAGCGGCGAAGCGGAACAAGCGAAGCGACGCACCTCCGTCGCGTCCTTCCCGGCATACTTGAGCAAGATGCCCATCCCTCCAGGATGTTCAGGCGCAAACTCAGTCAAGTCGTAAGCCTGCACAACGAAAACACCCTCGCCGTTAACACCCTCCGATCGGCCCGGACTCTCTCGAGGGATCGGGACGCACATTCCCGTTGACGATGACCCAGAGCGAGTCTTTGTCTGCGTGTTTGGCGACTTCCGAGTGGTGCAGAGGGCGCTTTTCGGCGTCGGAGGACGACATGATGAGCGGGTTGTTGCGAGATGAGGGTGTGGAGGCGAGACGAGGAGTGGCGTTTGTTGGACCGCGAGTTGGGCTGGCTGCGGCAAACCTGTGCGTGCGAGTACGATGCGAGTGTCGCCGAGTCCGCTCGAGGTGTGCGTGAAGAGTGACAGCGAGGTCGAAGGGAAGTTGCGCCCCCCGCGCCCCGATTTCTCCGCTCCAGCTCGCCCCGGGCGGAGCCGTCGGTCCCCTCTTACTCCTCGCTCAATACAGCCAATTCTAATCCTCAATACAAACTCTACTGCTTAAGTCTACAGTTTGCCGCCCCCTCCCTCGACCGGAGTAGCCGTACCACTTTCTCCGCCCGCTGTTGGAGAGGGCAAGGCGTTGGCTGCTTCGGCCCCTCCTCCTCCTTCGCTGAACGCCTCGATGTAGGATTGGAAGAAGCGGCGCCAGGAGGCTTTGCTTGGGGTGTGGTGGCCTGCGGGAACGAGTGTCGAGAAGTCAGTCGTGCTCAACTGGCTCGAATTCGCGGGGTGCGAAAGCGGCAGGACGAGAGAAAGTGAAGAGAGAACGGGCAGACACACCTCCATCGTGCCACTCGACCCTCGCGCCCTCAAACGCCCTCGTAAGCGGCACCGACCTCTCCTCACCGACAATCGTGTCCCCCCTCCCCAGCACATGCAACGTCGGCGTCCGCAGCTTGCTCTTCTCAAAGTACCCCGCCGCGCGCGGGTCGAGCGGGAAGAACCCGGCAGAGAGGATGGCAAACTTGAATGGCTTTGGAGGCCACGCGACGGACGGGTTCGACGAGGGCGCCGCAAAGATCGGGTCGAGAGAGGGGTTCTCCACGAGTGCGGTGAGGATCGCACCGCATGCCGCGCCCTGCGAGAACCCAAAGACCCCATCGAACGGTCCCTGTTCCTCCAAGATTTGTCGGAGGTGACGCAAGGTCTCGTCGAAACGGACGAACTCGCGGTAGTGACCGTCGGAAGGGTGTGGTTTGGCGAACCACCAGGCGCGAGGGGTGTCGGCGTCTGAGGTGGGAGAGGCAGACGCGTCCGAGTCGAACTTGTTGCGGAAGTCGGTTGGGTCGGTCGGCATGTCAACGATGTGGGTCTACGGGCGGCGACTCTGAGCCTTAGCGTACACTCTCGCCGCTGATTTGAGACAGTGAACGCACCGGATCGACAAACACCAACTCAGCCGAGTCCTTGAGCGCCCGTCTCAGCGCACCTATCCGTCCGCCTGTCGCGCACAACGAGCCCAGTCAGCCAGCGCGAGTGACAGAGTGCAAGAATCGAGTGACGCACTGAAGATTGCAGCATTCTGAGTGTAGCCTGGGAGGCAGAGGATGCGGGGAAGGGCGGTCATCGAAGAGAGCGAGTGAGCCGGAGCGGGTGAGGAGAGGGTGCGAGCGTGGTGGAGCAAGGGTTTCTGGCCGCGTTTGAGCAAGTTTGCGTGTCTACCGGTTGAGTCTTTGTGCGACTAGTGATGGTGGTTACGAAGGGAGAAGAGGAGTGAGCGAGCGAGGGGGCGATGAGGGAATTCGGTGCACGTGACTCGGCTGCTCGATCGCTCGCACGCTCCTCTCGCCTCGCTCCCTCTCTTGAAGCTTGAAGTGCTACTCGACTGCTGCTCTGGCTGCTGCGGACGGTGCGCTGGCTGGGCGAGGCTGGACACTGTGCGTTGGGATTTGCCGAACGAGGCAGGCGGAGCGAGGCTGGCTTTGAGACGAGCGGGTGCTCTCATTCACCAACACAGCTCGCACTCGTGCTGCTGCTGCTCGCTGGGACTGTGTTGCACACCCTCTGCTGTTGGACATCCACTCGACCGGGCCATCCCATCTCACCCGCCGCTCGCCGCACCCTCGCACAGCTGCCCCACTCCGACTATCTGCGAACCAGCCACGCCCCGTCCACTCGTCCTCGTCCTCGCCCGCTTGCTCAGTCCAAGTGGTCTAGATGATGGGCCTCCTCTCACGGAAAAAGACCAACACGGCCCAGTCCTCCCAACCCGCCCAAGCCCCGCCGCCCATCTCCGCCCCGCTCCCTTCCTCGCAACCGCCCTCCATCTCGACCACCGACTACTCGGCCAAGAAGTACCCTTCCTCGACGGGTAGCGCGGGAGCGTATGCTGCACAGCAACAACCTAGTCCGCCGCGTAGTCCTGTCGAAGCTGGATGTGAGTTTCCCCTCCCCTCTCCCAGCGGAGAGCGAACGAAGGCTCCACATTCTGACGTCTCACTCACTCACTCCTCGCAACTCCGTTTCCCCGCTCCCTTGCACGACGACGACGACGTACAGACGCACACCACGGGAAACAGCAGTCGCAGTCGCAGTCGTACCGTCCCCAGAGTTCCAACTCGCAGAACCGGGCAGGAGGAGGAGGAGGAGGCGGGTACGGCGCAGGCGCAGGAGGCGGACAAGACTACGGCTACGGCGCGAACGGCTCGTCGTACGCGCAGGAACGGGGGTACGGGGACGTCGAGGGCAAGATGGGAAACTTGGGAATCAATGGCGGCGCGGCGGCGGGCTCGGCGGACCAGATGAGCGTCGATACGGACATGGCGGACGGGTCGAACGGGCAGTACGGTGGCAACGGTGGAGTGTACCAGCAGCAGCAGCAGTCGGCTGTCTCGCGGCACCATCAGCAGCAGCAGGGCGGAGGCGGTCACCACTCTCACGCCTCGCGACAGCTCGCCCGACAGACCGAGACGACTCCTCAAGTCGTCCTCTCGCCCACTCCGTCGCAGTCGTCGTCCGTCTCGCGCAAGACCTCGTCCCGCTATAGCCTCACCGACTTTACCTTCATCCGGACGCTCGGGACCGGCTCGTTCGGCCGCGTCCACCTCGTCCGGTCGCAGCACAACGGGCGTTCGTACGCCATCAAAGTCTTGAGCAAGGAGCGTGTGGTCAAGATGAAGCAGGTCGAGCACACGAATTCCGAGCGCGAGATGCTCGAGCGCGTGAGGCACCCGTTCTTGGTCAACCTTTGGGGGACATTCAAGGACTCGAAGAACCTCTACATGGTCATGGACTTTGTCGCAGGCGGCGAGCTCTTCTCCCTCCTCCGCAAGAGCCAGGTTCGTCGCGTCCTTCCCTCCCTTTCAACGCGGGTCTCGGCTAACGCCTTCGACCTCGCAGCGCTTTCCCGACCCAGTAGCCAAGTTCTTCGCTGCCGAAGTCGCCCTAGCACTCGACTACCTCCACTCGCTCGACATCATCTACCGCGACCTGAAGCCCGAAAACATCCTCCTCGGCGCAGACGGACACGTCAAGATCACCGACTTTGGGTTCGCGAAACATGTCCCCGATATCACTTGGACGCTGTGTGGTGCGTTCGAGTCAGTCTCTTCGCTGTGAGGATAGGAGCTGATGAGGAGTGGGTGCAGGCACGCCGGATTATTTGGCGCCGGAGATTGTACAGTCGCGGGGCTACAACAAGAGCGTCGACTGGTACGCGCTCGGCGTGCTCATGTTCGAGATGTTGGTGAGTTGCCGAGCCTTCCCTCCGTCCCGCTCGACAAGCGCGCTGACCCGGACTCTGCACGCAGGCCGGCTACCCACCCTTCTTCACCGAAGACTCGAACCCGATGCGCCTCTACGAAAAGATCATCTCGGGCAAGATCCGCTACCCAGCGTACTTCACGCCCGAAGCGAAAGACCTCCTCAAGTCGCTCCTCACGACCGACATCACCAAGCGTTTCGGCAACCTCGCGAACGGGTCGCGCGATATCTTTGGGCATGTGTGGTTTCAGGAGGTCGATTGGGAGCGGCTGTATAGGAAGGAGATTCCGGCGCCGTATGTCCCCAAGGTGGAGGGAGACTGGGACGCTAGCAACTTTGATGCGTACCCTGGTGCGTCTCCCGCCTCCGCACCCGTCGACGAGCTTCCCGCACTGACGCTGACGTACGCGCTTTCGCAGAGGTCGACCTGTCCGAGTACGGCTCGTCCGGCCCCGACCCTCACGGCCACCTCTTCCCTCTCTTCTAAGCCGCCCCAATCCCTCCACCTTCTCTCATCTCCTGACTTATCGACTATACATCTCATCTCATCCCATCTCAACTCAACCCTCATCATCCCATCATCTGCCTATAACCTCCGCATTCCTCATCCCGCTCATCCTCCTCATCCTCCTCATCCACCCTCGACCTCTCCGGACATTCGATACAATCCTCAGCACTACTTAAGCTTTAGTTCTCTTCCTCCTCTTTCATTCCGTTTCGTTTCTTGCCGTTCCAGCCCTCCTTACAGCGAAGTGTAGCATTTTCTCTCGCCTCGTCTTTCTCCTCTTCATCTGCAGTCGGAACTCGTCAATCCTCTTCATGCTCCCTCGGTCTTGCGAGCGTCGAACGCGATCCATTGCGCGCCTACGCGCTCGGCAGAAGCTACCGCGTTCTGATCCCCAAACTCGCCAGCAAACTCGGCGCCCGCGCATACGGGTTCCCGCTCTTCTTCACCGCCAGCCGTGCCTTGTTCCAGTCCCATAGCGCGCTGAGGTAGAAGCCTGCGACGCCCCAGGCTATGCCTTGCAGGAGGGGGAAGACGACCTGCGGACGCGGCGGGCGTTAGCTCGCGCATTTAGAAGCGGAGGTTAGAAGAGGAGTCGACGCACCTGGTCCCGCACGATGACGTAGGTCACCTTGCTCCACTCGATCCGTAGAGGCGCCATCAGAGCGTCGCTCGCCGACTCGCGCTTCGAAGACCCCTCGGCCGTCAGTTGTGCCGACGCCAACGCGCTCTTCTCCGCCGTCAAGACCTTCTTCTCCTTCTCCGCTCCTTCGCCGCCTTGTCGTTGTCCTGACTCGTCGCCATCGATACGGTGCAGGAACGGCCGGATCGAAGCGAGTACGCCCTGCTCGTAACGGAGGTCGGGAATCGGCGGGACTGGTATCCGTTCCTCGCGGTCCTCCTCCTCGTCGCTGTCCTCGTCCTCATCGTCCTCGTACCGTCTTCGCCGCCGCGCAGCCTTCTGGTCCTCCCCCACCCTTCCCTCCTCGCGATCACTCTCCGCAAGCCGACTCGACAACGAATGCAAAGGCGAGACCGAGTCGTACACTGCTTGACCTGTCGTTCGGTCGTCGGTCTTGTGCAGCCCTGGGATGTGCGACGGGTCGAGAGAACTGGTGTTGATGACGGCGGAGTTTGATGAGGATGGAGAGAGGGGTCAGCGGGGCGTCTGGCGCGGTGGGAACAGCGGGGGTGTACTCACCTCATTTCTATCTGGGAGTGTAGGAGTCTGGCAAGTCTGGAAGGCCCGTGCAAGCGTGAGAGACGTTGCTGAACAAGCCGAAGAGGGGGAGCGACTCGCGAAGGAGCGGGTTGACCGCGTCCCCATCGCTCGCTGTCGCTGTGCTGGCTTGCAAGGCTCTCAGAGGACCGTTTGGATGCTGTTCCGACCGCCCAGCGTGCCGGAAGTGCGCGCCACCTCACCCCTCCTCTCCTCTCCACGCCCAATCTCCTCGCGGACGACATGCTCGCTTCTCGCACTCGTAGTCGCCGTGCTGGCGCTCATTCGCACGACGAACGCACTTCCAGTCGATGCGCTCTCCGGCGACCCCATCCCGGCGAGACGAGCGCGCACCTTCCTTCCTCAAGATCCTCGATCCTCCATCGGCGACGCCTTCCTGTTCAGACGAGCGGACGCCATTCGCCGCCAAGATACTCGACCCTTCATCGGCGCACCCTTCGGTGACTTCTACATCTCGAACGACAACCTCGAATGCGAGCCCCTACGCATCTCCTTCGGCGGCGGCCCAAGGTCCGCCTTACGCTTTGAACATGGTCAAACCGCCAGTCGCGACGAACGGGTCGGTGGAAGACGTCGAGATTCTTGAGCGGATTGCGGTCGCGGGAATGCCGGGAATGACTTGGTGGAGTCTTGATGGGACGAGCCTGAAGGCGGGAGATGCGGTTGCTCTCCAGATTGTGGACGCGGCAGGTCAGGTCGGATACTCTGTGAATCGCCACGGTACGCACGTCTCTCTTCCGGGCATTAAGTACAGAGTGCTGACAAGCTTCTCCCCTCTCAGTCGCCGAAGCTCGCTTGAACGAATACTGCCAGTGCGTCTTTCGCCTCTCGCAGAAACTCGCTCAAAAAACAGCTCACTAATCAAGCCATATAACAGCTACCCCGGTGCATTGTGGCCGCCCTCGCGCTGGGACGGCAACCACTTCGTCGGCATCCTCCTCATCCTCCTCGGCATCGCTTTCTTCGCAGTAGGCGGGGTCGAGCGTCTCAAGACCTGGTGGAAGACACGGCATCTGCGGCGGTCTGTTGAGCCGACGACGAGCGATGTGCCGCTGCAGGAGCGGAGAAATGAGGGCGCGACGCATGTCCTGGGAGACGACGAGGAGCGTACTTCGCTGGAAGACGAGGACAGGCCTTTGTTGCGGGACGACGAAGCGCCGGGAGAGGCGCCGCCAGCTTACGATGAGGTAGCGAAGGAGGAGGAGGACGTAGAACGGGCGGATCTGCGGATAGACGAGCGGGAGGGTTCTAGACGAGTAGGATAGCCTCTCTTGTAACACTCGCCGGATTTCGCCAGGTCACTCAACGTGCTCCTCGCTGTACTCCATGACCTCCCTCTCGAGCATGCGCGACAATGTACAGCGGAAGACGGCGGGTGGCGAAGACCTACCCGCCTGAAAAGTACAAGTTTTGATTGACCGGGCAAACAAGCGAAGCTATAGGAAACGCAATGTGGGTAATGGATGCGAGAATCGGAGGAGTGCGAACTACAACGATGCCTGCGGGAGTGAGAGAGACCCTCCTCACGCCTTGACCTCCTCCTTGACCTTCTCGGCCGTCGCGCCCGCGCCGTCCTTCTTCTCGTCCTCGTCGTCTAGGTGGATCTCGACCTTGTGGTCGTCGCCGCCGCCCTGCTGACCCGGCACAATCCGCTCCGCATCGTCCTTGCCCGCCTCGCCGCCCGAGAAGCGCTTCAACCGCTCCGAAACGTGCTCAGCGCTCTCCTTCGGCCACTCGCCGATCGCTCCTTCCTTCTTGACGCCCGCAGCGGCGGGCGAAGGCGACGAGCCTGCGTTGGCGGGTTTGTTGAAGGTCGCGGAGTACTTGGCGCGGTTGTAAGGCGCCGGTCGGTGAGGAGGGTGGGAGAAGTGGCAGTCGGCACGGGTGCACGCAGCGCCGTAGCGGCACGGGACCTGACCTGAGTCGCTGCGCATGTCCCAGGGGTGGAGGAAGACGCAGCCGGGACGGGTGCAGGCGGAGCCGAACTTGCACGGCTTCTCGCCTGCGCCGGGGAGAGCGGCGGGAGGAGGGCCAGCGGGAGGTCGGGAAATGGGGGCGGAAGGAGCGATGGGGCCGTCGGCGGAAGAGACGGCGGAGGGAGGGTGGGTCTTCTGCGCCTTCGAGACGTGCGACTTGGGGCAGTCCTGCGGGAAGCAACAGCGTCAGTACACAGAATTAATGTGACATCGAGACGCGAAAGTAATCGCACCGGATCCTCGCACTTGAGCTGCTTCTCGCACGGCTCGCTGCTCAGAACGAGCCCACTCTCCTTCGTCGCGACGGGGCTCGGGTGCGAATACGGACACGCCGGCTTCGTGCACTCGGTCGCGTGCTTGCAAAGCGCCTCTTGCAGCGGCTTGGAGGGGAGGACGACGGGCGGAGTTGCGGGCTTGGGCGGCGGGCCACCGCGAGGTCCGCCTCGGGGTCCGCCGAAACCGCCAGGGTGGAAGGGAGGAGCGTTCGGGTTGAAAGGACCGCCGGGACCGCCCGGTCCAGGGAAACCGCCAGCCGGGTTACTCCAGACGTTCTGCATCGCCGCGAGAGCCTGAGCCTGCGCGACGGCGCTCGCTTGCGCTTGCGCCATGATGTGCGGCGGGAGACGTGCGGAGAGAGGGTGGGCGGTGAGAGCGGGGAAGGGGATGTTGGCGAGGATTGACGGGTGTGCACCGGCAAGAATGGCGTTGACCGCTTGGGTGATCTGCGGGAAAAGGGACCGTGAGCAAGCAAAACAGGCTGATGAAGGGCAGTGTGAACGCACAGCATCGAACGCAGGCTGCGGCATGCCCGTGTTGTTGACCGGCCCCATGTTCCGCCCCGGCGCAAACTGCGGGTTGTTGCCGTTGACCCGGTCGTACAAGCTCTTCCCGCCCTTCGGACCCGTCGGTGCGTCGAACCTCTGCCTCTGCTGCCTCTCGCCTCCATCGGGACCGTCAATCTCCCTCGCACCGCGCTTGACGCCCGTCACGGCTGCACCGAAGACGTTACGTCCGCCGCCAATGGGACCGGGTGGTCGCGAGGGGATGCCGTTCGCGCCTGCGCCGGAATGCGACGCGGAGCCGGACGGACCAGTCGGAATGGAAGAAGAGGGTGCGGACGAGGCGGAGGAGGGTTCGGGGTAGTGCTTCTTGACCTCGTCGAAGAGCCAGGTCACGAAGGAGGCGTCAAAATCGCCGCCAATCAGGTCGGACAGCTCGGTGGAGATTTGCTCTGTCGTTTGAGCGTGGTCAGTACGGCGACGAGAGCTGATGAAAGCAGTGTGCGCCAACTCACCAGCCGTCTTGCGGTTGCCAAGCATGACCACGCAGTACTCCCTGTGGGTACGAAGCAGCGTCAGTGACGGTTCTTGTGCCCTCACAGCCCGATCTGAGCAAACTACTCACGCCATGACAGGGTCGTCCTCCGTGCTCCACCCGAGGAAGGCGAGCTGCTTCTGGATGGCCGCCTGCGCGCGTGAATGGATCAGCAGGCGTTCTCGTGAGCTCTGGTCACCGTACGCACCTGCAAGGCCTGCCCCTGCGGGCTGCTGGGCACGATTTCGGGTGCCATCGACTCGTGAGGAAAGCGGGCGGAACGGCGATGTCACGCGAGGAGGAGCGGGCGGTTCGAGGGCGTCTGTCTGCTCTGTCTCAGCCGTGTAAGCAGTCTAGCAGCCGAGCCTGTCAAGCCAGCCGCTGTGAGAGGTGAGTGGACGAGGTCGAGGCGAGCGCCACTCCTCGAGGACGAGGTCAGCCAGCTACAACGCTTGCTCGTACTGCTCTATTGCGACGATAGGATGTACGCTGGGACCCTAAGCTCTCCCACTGACCCGCTCGCTGACCTTGCTCGCTTGCGCTGCCTCTCTCGCTCTGCTCGCTTCCACAGGGCACTCATCGAGGTCATCGCGAACGACCGTCTTGGGAACAAGGGTGCGTCGCAGCCAGTCAGTGTGTACGGACGCCGCTGATCCCTTCGTCATCCTGGCAGTCCGCGTCAAGTGCGAGTGAGTCGCTAGAACTCGCTCCAGCTGCTCCCGAGACGTTCTGTTCGCGCGAAGAGATGCTCACTGGCATTGTTCTCGCTATCACAGCTCTGACGACACTGTCGGCGACCTGAAGAAGCTCATTGCGGCGCAGACGGGAACCAAGGCGTGAGTCGAGATCCTCCTCCAGCCCGCTTCAAACTGAAGTCAACTGGACAACATGTACTGACGCAGTCTTGCCGCTCTCACAGGGAGAAGATTGTCTTGAAGAAGTGGTACGTCGCCTGTGATGTCCGCAGAGCTGGGTTTATACACCTGAACTGCGTACGAGCGATTCTGACCTCGTCCTCGCTTGCTTGCCCGCTTGCCCGCCCCGCAGGTACACCATCTACAAGGACCAGTGCGTCTCAGCGTCTCTTCCATGTAAAGGTCTTGCCTGACCCATTCTCGTCGCTCGCAGCATCACTCTTCGAGACTACGAGGTCGGTCTCTACGCTCCTTCGCTGGACTCCCTAAGCCCGGCTCCGCGGCTACCTGTACTCACCTGCTCTTCTTCTTGCAGATCAACGACGGCATGTCGCTCGAGATGCAGTAAGGACGGAGCGAGAGGGAGAATTGGGCGGCTTCCTAGGTTTCGAGTCTCGTATACGCAATCGCAGTGTCTCTCGTGTTGTTCTACGCCATGCTGAGACCGCAAAGAGTGCGCTGCTGTCCCTAGAACGCTTCCCAAGCGAGCTTTGTGAACCACTCCCTTCCACTCCGCCATCCCACTCCTTCACCCTCGACAACTCGCGCACAACATGGCAAGCTCGCTTTGCTGCCCGTCTGGTGCTCTCCGGCTGACCTGATCGCGCCATACAGCTGCCTCTAGCACTCCTCCACGCCGCCCAGGCGAAACCGATGGTCCGTTGCTCCTCATCGCACAACCCCGCCTGTCCGCCTCGCTCACAGCTGACGAGCCCGCTGGATGCGCGCAGCTGGTGGAATTGAAGAATGGGGAGACTTTCAACGGTCACTTGGTCGCGTGCGACAACTTCATGAACGTCACGCTCAAGGAGGTGTACCAGACGAGTGCGGTGCGTTCGCTCTCACTGCTCGTTCGACCGCGCGCGTCTCGTAATTGCACGTGCTGATTGCTCGTGTATGCGATGTACAGGACGGCGAGCGGTTCTGGAAGCTGCCGGAGGCGTACATCAGGGGTAACAACGTGAGTTCGCTCTCTCTTGCTCGCCAAGGGGAAGATGATTGCTGTTCGAAAGGCGCAGTAGTTGACGAACAGCGTGCTTGTTTTCTTTGACGAGCAGATCAAGTACATCCGGGTGGCAGAGAACGTCCGTCCCGTCTGCCTTCCCCTCTTCATGCCTCCCAGCTGACCGTTGTCTCCTCATTCCGCCTGGAACAGCTCGTGGACCAAGTCAAGGAGCAAGAAGAGGAGCAGCGACGGCGCGGAAACTCGGGACGAGGCGGGCCTGGTGGTGGACGAGGAGGAGGAATGGGTCGGGGAGGCGGAATGGGCGGACGAGGTGGTAAGTTCCGGCTTTTCCCCCACGGCGAAGGGGGTCCTAGAACGGTCTTTAGGACTTCCATGCGCTCGAGGCACAGGAAGAGCTAGGGATTCCGCTGACACTCTCGTTCGCAGGTCGCGGCGGCGCACCAGGACGAGGCGGACGCGGCGGAGCACCAGGTCGCGGTGGCATGCGCGGCGGTGCAAAGGTCGGCGGACCTTAGCGAAGCATCCGTTTGTCGTAAAGTCGCTTTACCTTCTCCCGCTTTTCCACCGCAACGCAGCGCGGGTGTACTGTATACCCAGCAGAGGGATGCGGACGGACTGCTGCGTTACGGATGCCGAGTGATGCGAGTCTACGTACTAATGCTGCGAGTTCAGCTGCCTCTACACCCTCTCGACTACCTCCCCATTTTCCAGCCGCAGCAACCTCCCAACACTCTTCGGCACCTCCTCCTCGAAGTGCGTGATAAGCACGACACTCTGCCGCTCATCCAACTCCTCGTCGATGAACCGCTGCACCTTCTCGATCGTCGCCTTGTCCATCCCCGAGAACGGCTCGTCGAGGACCAAGAGAGGGGGTTGCTTGACAAGCGCGCGCAGGAGGAGAATCAGGGATTGTTCGCCTGGGGAGAGGGAGGCGAAGGGTCGATCGAGGAAGGAGGGCGTGAGAAGCGGGTGGGAGATGCGCGAGAGGAGGGAGGAGATGGCGGCGGCTTGGTCGGGCGTCGCTTTGCGGTAGGAGTAGACCGACTCGAAGCCGGTCACGATGGCCTGTGACGAGATGGAGCCTAACTTAGCACCGGCCCATCACCCTGCAGGAGAAGAAGCAGGCGACGTACGTCGTAGGCGGAAAGCGCTTCTGGGCCGTACCGCCGAGGAAAGGCGTTGAAGATCTCGGGCGAGACGTGGCCGATGTTAGCTTGCACTGCAAAGTCAAGAGTTGTCAGTTGGATGCGGGTTTGCAGCACGCTTGCAGAAACGTACGGGTCGCGGTAGCCTGTCGTAGTCGGGGCTTGCCGAACAGCTCGATGTCTTCGGTGAAGGAGCGAGGGTGGTCACCCAGCAACAGCGCAAGGAGCGTGCTCTTGCCGGACCCTAGCAAGATGAACGTCAGC
The DNA here is from genome assembly GCF_000320785.1 of Rhodotorula toruloides NP11. Lineage (NCBI taxonomy): Eukaryota > Fungi > Basidiomycota > Microbotryomycetes > Sporidiobolales > Sporidiobolaceae > Rhodotorula > Rhodotorula toruloides. The sequence goes on along the minus strand of NW_015622979.1, from coordinate 258,542 downwards.
TCCTCCGCTCGAATGTATCGAGAGGAAGCGGCAACTCACCGTTGTGACCCGCCAGAACCCACCGCTCGCCTTCTCTGATCGTCCAGTTGACGTCCTTCAGCACTTTTCGGTCCTCCTGGCCTTCCGCTGGCCGACCATACGAGATGTTCACGCCCGTCAGCTGTACAATCGTCTTCCGCCCTTCGACCTCTTCATCCTTCTTCGCGGCAGCAGCCTGCCTCTCCTCCTTTCTCCACTTCGACGCAGCGCGCTCCGCCTCTCCAGCAGCAAGCAACTCTCTCGCCTCCTTCGTCGCGAGGATCTCGTCTTTCCGTCCGAGCCGTAGAGGTGTTTCGGGCGAGGCATCGGCGAGGGCGATGTGTGTCACAAAGGGTGGGAGGACGTCTTGTGGTCGGAGGACGAGGAGGACGCGAGGGGAGCGGGCGGCGTGAAGGGAGGAAAGGAGGGAAGAGAGCAGTTCGCGGGACGAAGCGTCGAGACCGGCTATGGACGCACGAGCTGTTAGAACCCAAACTTCGTTAAGCTTGAAGCGGCACAAACACGTACTGAAAGGTTCCTCGAGGATGAGCAGCTCTGGCTTGGCGAGGAGAGCCCTGAGGATCCTCGCCCGCCGAGTCTGACCGTTGCTGAGCGTGATGAGCGGGAGGTCGAGCAGAGTCGTCATCTGCAGGTCCTTCGCCTTCTCCGCGACGACCTCGTCGCTCGCGCCTGTTGAGTCCTTCAGGTGTTGCCGGACCGTCAACTTGTCCTCGTCCCGGATCGAGTAGTACCGCGCCGTGTAGTCGTCGAACGCTCCGCTTCGCCCCAGCCGAGTCTTGAAGCTGACGAATTGCAGCAGATCTTCGACTGTCCGCTCCCGAGGACCGCCTTCTTCTGCTGGCCGGTCGACGGGAGGAAGCGTTGCGAGGATTGGATGAGAGGCGGACGAGATAGGATGGAAACGCGCTTGATGCTGTATGGTAGCCAGGAGTGCTGCTCGTGTCGGAGAAGACGAGGATGGCGCGAGGATGGCCCAGCAGTCCTCGTCATGGATCGTCAGGTCGAGGTCGTTGAAGAGGGCTTGCGACGGGTCATTCGAGGGTACGCCGAAGGGAAAGACGGCGGCGCGCTGGGCCTGAAAGACGGGCGGGGCATGGAGAACGGGGCGGCTTGACGTGAAGGAGCGCGAAGCTGGAAATCGAGGGGCGGGAGCGAGAGTCCGGAGGAAAGGGAAGGCGCTACGCCAAAACATGGCGGATTGAGGCGGTTCTGCGCAGTTCAGTCAGCATCTGTGTGACCTCGTAGCCGGTACAGCGCTATCGGCGCGCACCTAACGGCCGTCTTCAATCTGCGAGTCCTTCGAGCGATGAGAATGACGGAACGGAGCGAGAGGAAGAACGGGAGCTGCCGACGCTGCGTGGTCGGCTCTATAGCAATCCAATCAGTCTATGCGAGCCTGGTCGTACCCTTCTAGCGGTCCAGCGAGGTTGTGTGAGCGGAAGAGGTCGACGCGTTCTCTCGCGCGAGTTGTCCGAAGAGGTCTCCTCTCGCCTCGACATTCGACTCGCTTGCTACCGCCGCTGGAAAGGACTGTGGACTCGCTGGACTGCTGCTAGACGATACACGGGCGACCGACCCGCACCCACGCTCGTTTCACCGCGCCCCATCGACCTACAAAGGCCGCTCGCGCCCCTCCCTCCTTCTCGCCCTCCTGGTCGACCAGTCTGTCCGCCTGAGCCACACAGCGACACTCGAAAATGCCGCGAACACGGTCGACCAAGCCTGCGAGCGGGTCGTCGCGACTAGGCCGACTCGCAAAGTCGCTCGCCTCACTCTACCTCCTCGCAGCCGTCGTCTACACCGCCTTTCAGCTCGTACTCGCGCCGACCGTCTCGTACCTGTCGGGAGGTGCGATACTGGGCCATGGCGGCGACCGAGAGGCGGCGTTCGGGACTGCAGACCCGAATGCGCTCCAGCTTCTCGCAGCAGGGTCCGCGTTGGCGCCCTCACAGGCCAAGGGAGCGCCTGCCACGATGACCAAGCTGAAGCACGCAGCCTTGGAAACGGCAGCCGTCAAGGCGGCCGACATTCGCAACGAGGATTCCTCGGATCCGGTGTGGGCTGCGGCAGAGGCGGCGGCGAAGAAGGGCAAGAAGAAGGCGAGCACGACGTACCGGCGACCCGCAGTCATTCTCGACAGCAAGGAGCTCGTTGAGAAACGGTTACACGGATTCGCCGACGTCGACTGGGACAAGGACCACATGGTCTGGCATCACCCGACGGCGGAGGCGGCGCACTCGGGGCCTCGAGCGGATGAGGCGGCGCTTGCGGCGTATGGCGATGCTCCTGCAGACGGGAAGACGATCAGCGAGGACGAGTTCTTGAGCCTGTCGTTCGGGTCGAGCCTCCAGCCGAGCAAGGTTATCCCCTATTACTACCGCGCCTCCGACCCAGACCGGATAGACTTCAACAAGGAGGACATCACCATCACGACGCTCGTCACAAGCAACCGCTTTGCCGTCTTTGAGCGCCTCGTCGAGCGGTATCGAGGTGCGTTCGCTTCTCCATCCTCGCGCTTCTCCGTACCGTGCTGAGTGATTTACCTTGCAGGCCCGATCTCCGCCACCGTCCACTTGACCGAAGGCAAGGCGCACTCGGAAATGCTCCGTGCGCTCGAAACGATGTACACCTCGTCGCCGCTCATGAAGCAATACGTCGACATCCACCTCGTCTACGACCCCTTCGAGCGGCAGTTCAACATGTGGCGGAATGTCGCAAAGTTCTTCGCCAGGACTGAGGTGCGTGGCGGGAGATGACTTCACTCTCGGCATCCGTTCGCAAGCGGAGTCCAGCTGATAGACGGACACCACAGTATGTCATGATGCTCGACGTCGATTTCTGGCTCTGCACCGACTTCCGCTCGCGCATGCTCGAGTCGCCCGAGATTATGCAGCGGCTCAAGGGCGGAATGGCGGCTTTCGTCGTTCCCGCCTTCGAGTTCCACAAGCAGGCCGACGGCGTTGACCCGAACACCTTCCCGTCGACCAAGGAGGTGCGTTGCGTTCTTGAAGACGTCACTGGGGCCTGCTGGAGGACATGGCTAATCTCTCCTCGTCTCGGATCCCGCGCAGGGCCTCTTGCAACTCGTCAACGATGACAAGATCGGCATGTTCCACAAGAGCTGGGCGCCGGGACACGGCTCGACGAACTACACGCGCTACTACGCCGCCAAGCCGGGCGAGGTGTACCGCGTGCAGGGTTACACGCACTCGTACGAGCCTTACGTGATCTTCAAGAAGGAGGGGACGCCTTGGTGAGTGCAAGAGCGAGGCATGCGCTTTGGCGACGCGTTAACGAGACGAACACGCAGGTGCGACGAGCGCTTCATCGGCTACGGCGGCAACAAGGCGGCGTGCCTCTTCGAGCTGTACCTCTCGGGAGTCTCGTTCTACGTCCTCCCCGACGACTTCCTCATCCACCAGTCGCACGCGTACGCCGAGAAGGCGCGCAAGCACGAGCGCAAGTACAATCGCAAGCTCTACACCGACTTCCGCGAGGAGCTCTGCTTCCGGTACCTCAACCTGTTCCTCGACCAGATCGAGAGCCCGCGGGCCAAGGTGAGCCTTTGCAGTATCATATCGTTCTTTCGAGATGACTTACACGCTTGTCACTGTCCAGAACCTCGCGCTCGAATGCAAGAAGATCAAGGGTTTCGCGAGTACCGCAGCCCGGTACATTGCCGCCGCAGGCGGTCCTTCCGCTTCGAAGGTCAAGGCGAAGGTCAAGCGAACGACATAGTCGACGCAGCGCACTCGATTCCTTTCGACCATTCTCCGCCCTCTCTCGTCGCAGCCGGTTCTTCGACGCGTCCTCAGCTATCTCGTCCTTCTTGCGCGCCGGTCCGCCTTCTCTATATCTTCCGACCACGCAGTACGACCCAGCATCCGCCGCAGACACTCTTGTCCCAATTAGCTTTACCTTCGTCCCTTTTCGCATCGCGTCCTCACCTTCACACACGACTACCCTCGTTTGGCACTTCGTCCTTTCCTCCGGCTCGCCACGCATCGATACCCTCGTTCCCTCTTGCACCCTCGTCGGCAGGCGTCGACGCTCAGCGTCGTTTGCCGCGACCCAACTCGCCGTCCGTCCTTCCTCGTTTCTCGACCCCGCCCCTGTCCCCCTCGTCCTCCGTACTCCTTCAAGGCTTCCTGCCAATGCATCCATACCCCCCGGCACACGCCCGAAGCCAGCTTGCGCTGCTTTGCTGTCGAAGTCGTCGTTGGCCTCGACCGCCGCAGTTGTCGTGGGCTGACTTGCTTCATCACCCTCGCTGGCGAGCTGCTCGACTGCTTACGGCGCTCAAGGGCTCGTTTGCTTAGCTTTGAATCCTCGGACACCCCCAGCACACCGCCAAACCCGCTCGCACTCGCCGTCTACCGGCCCCCCCGCTTCCCGCATCTCTCTCGACAGAACGGACGACTACGCGCCATCAGCAGCCTTTCCAGGTGATCGGGCTGCAGTCCGGACTCGGTACGGCGCACAGGCAAGCTCAGGACGACCGGCGGGACTCCCGCTTCCCTGCGCATCGAACGAGCTTCGCCTCATCGCCTTCCACTTTCGCTCGCCGTCCTCCTCCCTTCCTCCGGCTTTCGAGACAACCTGCAACCGCGAAGGCTCCTCTCTAGTGCGCCCAAAGCCGCCAACAATACTACGGGATGGGCTGCGGTTCGTCGTCGCTCAAACACACAGGCGAGGCGGGCGAAGGGCGGGAAGCCAGGACAGAGAAGGACAAGTCGAGCGCGATCGACAAGCAGATTGACGAGGATGCGAAGAAGCTGCGGAGAGAGTGCAAGATCCTCTTGCTCGGTGCGTTGCGGTCGAGCCTAGCAGCTGACAGGGTGGCTGACTTGGGTTTGGACGGCTGCACATGCAGGGTCGGGAGAGTCGGGCAAGTCGACCATCGTCAAGCAGATGAAGATTATCCACCAGAACGGCTACTCGCGGGACGAGATCATGCTCTTCCGGTTGACGATTCACAAGAGTGCGTTCCGAGTCCTGCTTCGGCTTTTCGTCCTGTGCGTGTCAGCTAACCCGCTTGGGTGGTAGACATCCTGGACTCGGCGCAAGGGCTGGTGTTGGCGATGCGGCGGTTCAAGCTGGAACCTGTCGAGGAGATCAACCAGGTGCGTCCTGTTCCCCGTCCTTCCGCTGATCGCGCTGCTCCGGCCCCCAGTTGGCAGTTCTGAGCGAATGGGCAGTGCGAGCATCGACTGACTACCGCTGTTTCCCTTGCAGGCCTACGCGGACAAAATCATGGAACATCAGCTCGACTGCGACACCTACTCTGCCTCCCCTCTCGCCTCTTCCCCTCGTCCGTCAATAGACCGTCGATCGGATGGCGGCCTCAGCCCAGAGATCGTCCAAGCCATCGACAGCTTGTGGCACGACCCCATCATCCCCAGCGTGCTCGACCGGCAAAGTCAGTTCTACCTGATGGACTCGGCTCCTTAGTGCGTTGCACGCTCCCAGCTTTCGAGGCGAGCCGTCAGCTCACGATGCGCCGCCTACCACAGTTTCTTTGACGAGATCAAGCGGATAGGAGCGTGCGACTACGTCCCCAGCGAAGCCGACGTTCTGCATGCCCGAACAAAAACGACGGGCATCAGCGAGACCAAGTTCCGCGCGGGCCAGCTCAGCATCCACATGTTCGACGTCGGCGGGCAGCGGTCTGAACGGAAGAAGTGGATCCACTGCTTCGAGGCCGTCACGTCCATCATCTTCTGCGTCGCGCTGTCCGAGTACGACCAGGTTCTGCTCGAGGAGAACTCGCAGAACCGGATGAACGAGTCGCTCGTATTGTTTGAGAGCGTCGTCAACTCGCGGTGGTTTGTCGTGAGTCCGCGTTCGCTTTCCTCCGCCTCGGATCGCTCGCTGACGATCTCTCCTGCTGGCAGCGAACATCCATCATCCTCTTCCTGAACAAGATCGACATTTTCCGTGCGTATGACAATCTCGGCCCCGCTCGACAAACAAATCGCTCACTGTCTCTCTCACTTTCGCAGGCGTCAAGGTCACGAAGGTTCCCCTCTCGCTCTACTACCCCGACTTTACCGGTGGTACCGACGTCAACAAGGCGGCGAAATACATCCTGTGGCGGTTCACGCAGCTCAACCGCGCGCGGTTGAGCATCTATCCACATTTGACGCAGGCGACCGATACGAACAATGTGCGTCTCTCCGCCTCCTCGCATCTGCGACTCGCGTTGCTGACGCTTTGAGCTCTCTCAGATCCGTCTCGTCTTCGCCGCCGTCAAGGAGACGCTGCTGCAGAACGCCCTCCGTGACTCGGGCATCTTGTAAATGCGCTCTCTTCAGCGGGACCCGCACCTCGCTGCCTCCCGACCCGCCCTCTTTTCGACTGTATCCCGCATGTGTAACCTCCCATCACGACATCACCGCCATACCCTTACGTTACCATTCATTGCCGTCTTTCGAAGCTGGAACAGCCCGTTGTAGGAGTGGTCGTCTCGTCGAGCGTAATGCACGGTTGCCAGAAGTTTGACTTACTCGCTATCGAGAGATCTCTCGTCTAGCAAGCCCCTTCCAACGAGCTTATACACGCTCCTCCTCGCCTCCTCCTCTTCGCCTCCTGCTCCTTCTGCTCTCCTCACCTCGGCTCGCTACTCCCTTGCTCCTGCTCAGGCAGGTTGCTGCTTCACGAAGCGACCAGCAAAGTCCTTCACGACCGTCCAGCGTCTCCAGCCCACCGACTCGTCCCTCGGCTCCACCTCCCACTCCCATACAACACACGAGTTCCCTTCGCCTCGACAGACGAGGGCGACACACGCCGACCCAGTCAAACACCGTCTCTAAGCAGTCGGCAGCTTCACGGACCCCAGCGCGAGGCGGTTCGAGCAGGGGGGACGATGAACAACACCATTAACGGCTTCGCGACGGGCGGTCTTCAGGCGATGCAGGGCTTGCAGGGGTACCCAGGGCAGGGTATGGCGGGACCCGGGACGCCTCTCCAGGCTCAGCAACGCCTCGACGCCTCGTCCACCTCCTCAACTCCTTTCGCCTTTCCCGGCGCGCCAGGCGGCGCGCCAGTCGCCTTTCCGCCTCAGCCAGTGCTGCAGCCGTCCTCTGCGATGACGCCGACTCAGCAGGCGTTGCTCTTGCGGAGTCAGCAGACCGCGAGGTCGGCGCCTGGTGCACCACCTCTGGCTAGTTCGAGCAACGCTGCACCACAACCAACGCCGCCGGTCGCTGCGCCAGAGATCCCGCACGACGGAGGTCCGCCCTTCAGGGTCGCCCCTCACCGCGCCTTCACCCGCGTCCGCGAGACTGATCCCGGCGAACCCTTTCCCAACATCGCTTCCGACGACCAGCGACGCGCGAAGAAGTGGATCGAGCGGGACGCTGTGTATGAGGACGAGCTTGTGGCGGCGAAACATGGTTTCAGGCGCGACATGGGCGCGTTCATGGAGGAGGTTGTGAGGGAGCAGGACTGGCTCGGGCCGGTTATGGACCCGCAGATGTCGCGCGGCCAGTTCCGCTTGCGGTTCGGCGAGGACAAGGTCAAGGAAGAGGCGAACGGGAAACGCGGTCAGCTGCGACGGCCAATCCCTCTGTCAGTCTCGCTTTCGAGGTGAGGAGAAAACCAGCCGCTCAACTCGCTTCGTCGCAGATCCAAACCGTACCTGCGGTCAGTCGCGACAACGCCGGAGGTTCTGATACCTATCCGTCTTGAGCTCGAATCCGACATGTACAAGCTTCGCGACACATTCACCTGGAATCTTCGAGGTGCGCATGCGCTCGCTCACCTGTGACCGACTCTCGCTGATTTACCCTGAGCCACGCAGAGCCGACTATCACGCCCGAGATCTTCGCCTCCCACCTCTGCGCCGACCTCCGCCTTCCCACCAACCCCTTCTTCAACGACATCGTCGCGACCGTCAAGAGGCAGCTTGCGGACGCGCAGCTGAGCGCAACGTACGAGGGACATCTCGGCGCGTCCTTCGAGAACGTGCGGGAGGAGAACAGAGTCTGGTTCGAAAAGCGGTTGAGCAAGAGGAGGCGGATTGAGAAGGCCACGGAGGAGGAGGAGGAGGAGGAGGAAGAGGCGCCCATGCTGGCTACGGAGCTACAAATGAACGGATCGGCACCGACGGACGAGATGCGTGTGGTGATCAAGGTGCGTTCAGCCGCTCTCCCTCTCTCGCCCTCCACATCCTCACCCTTCTTTCTCCGGCAGCTTGACATCACGCTCGATTCGATCCAGCTCGTCGACAAGTTCGAGTGGGACATTAGCAATCCTCACAACTCGCCGGAAGCGTTCGCGGAGGCGTTCACGGCCGAACTCGGCTTGACTGGCGAGTTTCGGTAAGTCACGCCCGTCCACAGCTCGCATTCCCCAGCTGACCGCCTCGCACAGCACGGCAATCGCGCACTCTATCCGAGAGCAAGTCGAATTCTACACCAAGTCGCTTTGCATTCTCGGCTGGTCGAAAGGCCTCGTCATCGGCGATGAAGACCTGCGGCGCGACTTCCTGCCTTCGGTGTCCGATCCGTTCCGCACCGACACAGCCGACGACTACACGCCTCTACTGAACCAGCTCCAAGCTGAGGAGGTCGAACGGCACGATCGCGAGCACGAGCGTGAGATCCGGCGGAAACGTCGCCAGACCAAGGGTCGCGGCGTCACCTTGCCCGACCGCGAACCCGTCCACACGCATCGCACGCTCGTCCCTCGTCCGCTACCCGGTCAAGTCGCGCCGCAGTACGACGACCGCGGCAACAAGATCTTCCCGCAACCCGAGCTCTCCCTCCCGTACCCCCTTGTCGCCAAAGCGTACCCGCCGAAGCCCGTCAACGTCGAGACGAGCACGGCGTCGCCTCTTAAGATGCTGCCGACGAAGGATAAGGCGGCGGGAGTAGGAGGTCTCGCAGCGACTGCTGCCGCGAACCGGTTCAAGAAGGGTCAGGCTGGCGATGGCACCGAGTCTCCGGCGAAGAAGAAGCGGCTGCCAGGAAGAGTCGACCCAGAAGCCCTCGGCTTGCACGAGCACATCATTGAGGGAAAGTGGTACTGCGCAAACTGGTGCGTTCCCTTCACGGCGCTTTCAAGAGTCTCGGTCGCTCATTCCGCTTCCCGGTCTCTCTATAGCGGCGTACCGGCGAGCATCGCAGTTGGCCGTCGCAAAGGGCCGACCGGCAAGGACAGCTTGTGCGGGACCTGCGGTGCGTGCTGTCGTTCTCATGCTTCAGGTGCGCGAGTGCTCACATTCTCTCGCTCGCAGGCAAGTATTTCCATCGCCACAAGCGCCAACGACCCTGCGTATACACCCGCGACCCTGAGACGCATATGCGGTACAAGGCGGAAGAGGATGCGAAGAACCCGAAACCGAAGCGAGGCAAGGCGTCGCACGCCGCCGCTTCCGCACACGACCTGCTCGACCCCCTTGGGTCAGCTCGTACAAGCGGGCGAGCGACACCGGTCTCGCAAGCCTTGTCGCCTGTATCGTCGGCTCACGACGAGGATGACTCGGACGAGGAAGAGTCTGTCGTCTCACGCCCTGGCAGACGCAGGCGGCCGGCTCACTATGGCTCGCCAGACACGCCGTTTGTCCACTTCGACACGGACAATTCGGACGAAGACTCGGTCGAAGCAGCGTCCCCTCCGGCGACCAGGCTTCGCCGCGACTTGTCAGCCGCCGCCAGCCCGCCACCTTCGTCTCGCGCAACGCCGTCAGCTCCTCCGAGGGCGCATGCGGTGCCGCCTGCTGTCCCCCAGGCTCCGCCTCCTGTGAGTTGGCTCAACTCGTGGGACTCGTCTGGGCGGATTTCCGACTCTGCCTGTCCCGATGCGCCCGGCTCGCGCAGACTCGTTGGCTCGCTCTTTTGACTGACGGGCTCTTGGATGGTGCAGCAGCCTCCCGAGTGGCTCAACAAGGCGGCGGCAGACTTGCGAGCCCGACAGGTGGACGACCGATTCGACATCATCCCGCGTCCACGGCCTGCGGACCCTTCGGTCCAAGACTGGCGGATACGCTGCCTCGACTGCCCTGGCAAGGTGTGTCAGTTTGTCGCGTCACGGTGACAACGAGCGGAACTCATGTTCGCCCTCTCTTGCGCAGCTCTACACCCTTGGGCCAGGCGAGACGCTCGACGGCTTCACCGTCCACTTCAAGAATCGCAATCACCGCGCAAATGTAGAAGCACGCCTTGCGCGCGAGCGACAGCCATGAAACCGCGACCCGCGACACCAGATCTCGAAATTCAGGTTCGCTCGCTCTGCTCGCTTCCGCTCCCGCTTCCTGGCTTGTTCGTTCTTGGCGGATCGACACAGCTCGCCTTCTATCGCTGTTCGCCGAGCTCGACTGGATTTCCGACAACCAGCCTCGCCTGCTTCCTACGATTGGAGACGATTCGATGCTCGCTTCCCCGAAGGATCTCTTTCCCGCGGATGAAGCTGGCGATATCGTACCTCACAGGTGACTGACCTCTGCGGCGACGTCGTGACGAGCTGGCGGCGCCGGTCGGCCGGGAGGTGGTTTGGGCGACGAGCAGGAGGAGGAAAGGCGTACGCCGGATCAGCTGCCGCACCCGAGGAGCGCGATCTGATCGGTTTCTTGTGTCGGACGACTGCGGGCAGACCATGTTTCGATGACGGTGGTTCGTGGAATCACTGAGGCCAGGAGGACGGTCTTCCGCTGGTCAAGAGGACAGCCCGACTGGGCCAAACAAGGTCGTCGATCCTTTCTCCTCTCGCGTGCGTACCTTGAGTCGAGGTCCACGATGAATGCCTACTCGCTCGTCTACGCATCGTTCGCCCACTGATGCAGATAGCAGATGCAGAGGCCAGACCGCTCTCGTTTGAGGTTGACGGATTCTCG
>NW_015622979.1:131035-247612 GCF_000320785.1 Rhodotorula toruloides NP11 | reverse complement strand
CAGCTGGCGCACGAGACGTCCCGCCAGCAGCGTTTCCGGCGGGTGCTCGCCCGGACTTTGTCGCTGCGGATTGTTGTCTCTGATGAAGCCACGCGACCTTCGCGGCGAAAGGGCGTGATCGACTTCCAGGCACACCGGACTCCGCTCGTCGACGGCGACCGCTTTTCCTTCGCCAGTCTGCGCTGACGGGGCACTCGCCAAGCTCGCTTGCTCCATCACTGCGCCCCAGCAAGCTCTCTGCCGTCATCCGCGCCGCCGTAGCTCGCCCAGAGCGTCTCGTCTCAACCGCCGAGGCTCTTCTCCTCGTCGGAATTTCGTGTGTGCCGAGCACGCCTCTTCCGTCTCGAAATTTGGCAGGACGGCTGTTCTCTACGCTGCCATAGTGCACGGGCATGTGGCAGCATCCTCAGTATTCCTGGCAAGGCAGTTCTCCCGCCTGGACGCCTTCCCAGCCTCATGGTCACGCACCGTCTCCCTACACTCAGAACTCGGTGCGTCCCGCTGCTTGCGGACACCTAGCTCCGATCCTCGCTCATTTTGGTACTCGCACGCAGGCACCTCGTTCTTCGTACCCATCCGATCCTTCGTATCCGCCTCACGCCTACTTTCCTCCAGCCCAACACGGCCTGCACTTTCCTCCTATTCCCTCAGCAACGCTGAGGCAACGCTCGACGTCGCAAGACGTCTCCTACCATCCCTACCCCTACCGAGCGTCGAAGCCTTCCTCGTCGGGTGCGGCAAAAGCCTCGACTGGGATTACCTTCGTCGATACGACTCAGCAGACTGCTGCCGCCGCGACGGGTCTCTCCGGAGATGGCTTGTCGCAGTGTCGGCCGAAGCGGAAACGGATCACGCCTGAACAGCTCGTCCATCTCACTGCCGTCTTCGAGTCGACGGATTCACCAACGTTCGAACAGCGAGAAACGCTAGCGGAGGTGCGCAACGCCTTCCCTCCGCCGTGCTCCGAGTGTACTGACGAGCTCTTCGTCCCCAGCAAACCGGCATGACCAATCGAGAGGTCCAGGTGAGCAGTACCGGCTGCCTCACGCATTCGATCCATGCTGATTCTGCCGCCGCCGTCGCAGATCTGGTTTCAGAATCGACGAGCTAAGGTCAACCGGCAACGACAAGCCTTACTCGCCAAGGAGGAATCCGCCGCCGGGACAGCCGCGATTACCGCTTCAGACGAATCAGGAGTCGTCGACCCCGCCGCCGCCTCCAAAGCGCCTGCCGAGATGATGTCTGCCGGACAGCATCAGTGGCGCTTCCGACCGAAGAAAGCGGCGAAGCTTAGCCACGCACCCGAAACTGTGCCTTCTCCTCTTCCTCCTCAAGCGCCCGCGGCCTCCCACATCGTCTCCGCCATGCCTCCTCATTCCTTCGCTTCGCCGTATCCCTCACCGCCCCTCGCGCCTACTGCCCAGCGCCCTCTCTCACTCGGACCCCTCTCTCCTCCGCTTTTGACGCCTGGCGCCGGCTCGTCGTACTTTACAATCGCTTCTCCTCCCCTCACGACTCCCGGTCTCGCTTCTCCAGGCTCAGGTTCAGCCTCGAGCTACTTCTCCCGGAACGATGGGCCGTACACGCCCAGCACGATGTCCTCGCCGTCCGGTTACTTCTTCCGCCTCGCGCTCGACTCGCCTCACTCGCCACACGGCCCCTCCGAGACCTTTGAGCCGACTTCTCCACGACCCGCGGCACCCGAAGCACTCATCCACCTCGCGCCAATCCGCTCAGACGCGCTCTTCGGCCGACTAGGAATGGCGTCCAACCGCTCGGCTCTCAGTCGGCCTATGCACCGTCGCTCGATAAGCGACTCGGCAGCGCAAGCTGTACTAGCTGCATTGGCAACACAGCAGGCTGGCAAGGCTACGCGACCCGCGCACCCCGTTCGACTCCCTTCTCTCCGCGGCCTTCTCAACGACGACGACGGCTCGGCGGGCGCGACTCGACCGCCTGTGCTTGCGTCTGCACCGACGTCGCCGGTCGCTACAGGCTCTCCAGTTTCCCTGGCATCCTCGCCTCCCGACATTAGACTCGCAGCGGCCACCGCCTCTCCCAGCGACAAGCCCGCAATCCCTCCTCAGCGACCCCCTCTCCTCTCTCGCTACTCGACGACCGACATTCACCGCAAGCCCTCGCTCGAGCGCAAACCGCTACCGTCGAGCTCGCCCGCCCGGTCAGGTTCGCCGACCGCCCACCGTCTCGACTCTGCAGCCGTTGGCGTCGCCGACGGGAGCGAGCCCGACACCGACATCCGCATGCGCAATTTGACGCCGCTGTCAGGCCCAGTCGGACTCGGGATGCTCGTTGCGGCCGCGAGCGAGGTGTGCGAGGACGACGAGCGGGCGGCTCGACTTGCGGCGTCGAGCCAGATGCGATGAGTCGGTTTTTCCCAGCGTTGTACATGCCTTTCTGTCCCTGTTCTGTACATTGCACCTGTTGTTTCGAAACCTGTTCATACTTGCTCCATCCATATCTCCCTCTGCCCTACCCTCCCCTAGGTCACAGTTTGACAAGTAGTTTGTATTCGGATACACCTGAAGTTTGTATTGCTTGCCTAAGCTTTCGGCCTGCTCCACTACGCTCGGCAAGCGGACGCCGCTGACCGAACACTCCTTCACCTCATCTCGTCGCCCGCTGCATGCTCTCACGCTCACTGCGACTCTCTGTACCGCTCGTATCTCGTCAGACTCGCTCATTCTCAACGTCCAGCACAACCATGGCCGCACGCAAGCAGGTCAACCTTGAGATTACCTCAGGTGCGTCTCGCTCCTTCGGTCGTCGCCACACCTGGTCGCAAGGCTCAGCCGCGCCTCGAGACACTCCGACGCTCACCAGGAACCTGCTCAGCGTCGAGCGCGAGGTCCTGGAGTTACCATGCGCTTGCCTCGCTTTAACAACCTCCTCCGCCTCCTGCCTCGCTTGCTGACGTCCCTTCCTCGCCCCGCAGACTCTATCTGTCCCTTCTGCTTCGTTGGCAAGCGCCGCATCGACGAAGCTATCCGGCGCGTCAAGGCGGAGGGCCTTCCTCTCGACTTCAGCATGCGATTCGCGCCCTTCCTCCTCGACCCTACACTGCCCAACTCGCCCGGCGTGCGTCCCATCCCCTTCACTCTTGCTTGACGACCACTGACGCAACTTGCGGAGCGCAGGAAGCCAAGCGCGAACGATACATCCGCCGTTTCGGTGGCCCCGAGCGGGTCAAAGCCATGGAGGAAGCAATGATTGAGCGCGGCAAGGGCTGCGACCCGCCTATCCATTTCTCGTATGGAGGCGTCGTCTCGCAGACGACCGACTCCCACCGCTTGATTGAGAAGGCGTACGAGTTGAAGGGCGAGGAGGGTCAGTTGAGGCTTGTCGAGCGGTACGTTCGCGCCCTCTCTGCCTCGCGAGAGCACGATTGTTCGCGACATTGTGCTTTTTGTTCTTCGTGTCAAGCGAACGACAGCTGCTACTGTGTCGCGCTCTCGCTGTCGAGCTCTTACGCCATATCGACCTGAGTTTGACGATGTCCTCCCATCATCGCAGGCTCTTCAAGACCTACTTCGAAGAAGAAGGCGACCCAGGCTCGCACGACCTCCTTGCGCGCGACGCCGAGACCGCCTCCATCATGTCGAAATCCGATGCGCTCGCGTTCCTCGCCTCGGACGAGTTGAAGGAGAAGGTCGCTGCGGGCATCGAGAAGGCGCAGCGGAGGGGGATCACGGGCGTCCCGTTCACGATCATCGACGACAAGTTTGGAATCTCGGGAGCGCAGGAGGTCGATGCGTTCGTCGAGGTGTTCAAGCAGATTGCGGACGGGCGGCTGGAGTAGCGGGCGTCGCGGTCATTGTGGATCGCTGTATTGAGACGCATTGTAGCAACCGCACCTCGGGAGAAAGTCATTGGTACTGCTCAGGCTGGGAAGATGTATGGGAAAAAGCCGCTCGTGCGCCCCCACTACCGCTACAAAAGAAGAACTCTACTTGAACAGGAGCGAGATCGACTCGCCGTTATGTGTCTGCGTGCGAGACCATATTAGCTTGCCGCCACGGTGACAAGGAGGCGAAGAAAGAGACGCACCCGGCGAATTGACTCGGCGAGGACCGGACTGATGTCCATGACCTCAAGCTTGCCCTGCGCCGTCTTGAAGTGCTCCGTCTGGCAGACCGTGTTCGAGACCTGCGACGACGCGTTAGCACACGGGGACCTGGAGAGGCAAGCGAAAGCGCAACGCACGACGACCTTGACAAGCGGCATCTTCGCAAGCTCCTCCATACTCCGGCCGGACAGCAGGCCTGCAAGACCGTACTAGTCAGCGCACGCCACCGAGAACCCGTCAACAGGCGTACTCACCATGCGACACCAACGCATACACCTCCTTCGCACCCTTCTCGACCAACGTCTGCGTCGCAAGCTTGATCGTGCCGCCAGTGTCGGCCATGTCGTCAATCAAGATTGCCGTCTTGTTCTTGACATCGCCGACGAGCAATTCCATCTTGCCCTCCGAGTCGGGCCCGTCGCCCTTGCTCCGGTTGCGGTTGATGAGCGCGAAGTCGCAGTCGAGGCGGTCGGCGAGGTTCGTCGCGCTGCGAGGCAAACGTCAGCTCGAGATGAGGCCGGGCGAGGGACTTGTACTTACCGCTTAGCTCCTCCAGCATCAGGCGAGACGATGATGGCGTTGTGCCAGTCGTCGATGTTCTCCTTGACCCACCTGTCGACGCAGAATCATCAGTCTCCTCAATTTGGTTCGAGCCGACTTTGCCGACGCACCTGACCATGCTCGGCTCCGTCCACAGGTTGTCAACCGGGACCTGGAAGAAGCCCTGGATTTGGCTCGCATGCAAGTCCATCGTGATGACATGGTCGCAGCCAGCGATTTGAAGCATGTTGGCGACGAGCTTGGCGGTGATGGGCGAGCGCGACTTGTCTTTTCGGTCCTGTGGGCGGCAACGCGTGAGCGGGTGCAGGCTAGGCGTCAAGTGAATTGCGACTCGCCATGCGCGCGTAGGGGAAGCAGGGGATGACGGCAGTGATGCGCTTCGCACTGGCCGTCTTGCACGCCGAGATCATGATGAGGAGCTCCATCAGGAGATCATTCGGGTCGTTGGCGGGTGCAGGCGCAGGCTTTGAGGGACTGCTGGGGCGGGAGTTGAGGTCGTTGCGATTCGCGAGGGGAGGGAGGGGAGTTCCGGGGCGGGTGACTTCGGGGTCGCTGTCGGTGCCGTAGTGGCGAGCCTTGGCGCCGAAGGGATGGGGTGAAGGGTTGAAGCCGGTCTGGATGATGAAGACGTCCTCTTCTCGCACCGACTCGCCAATCTGCACCGACGTCTCGTTGTCCGAGAACTTCTTGACCGTGCAGGGCGTCAAGGGTATGCCGAGCCTGGGCAAGACGAGCAGTATGCATCAGGTTCTGCCCCTGCGAGCTGAGCGACTTTGACCGCGACCGGCCGTCCGCACGACCACCTCGCCCGCGAGTCTGTCTGCAACCTTGGAGCGCCCGTCCGACCACTGTCGTCTTCTGCTGCTCCCGCTCTGCCGCCTCCTCGCCCGTTGTGCCCGTTTCCAGACTGTCCCCGCTCGAACACCCTTCGGTAGCCGGGAGCGAGATGGCTCACCTCTGCGCAACCATCTGGGCCAACTCGGGGTGGGAGTTGCCTGTTCATCCGCACCATCACAGCAATGTACCACGCACAAGGGACCAGCCAGCAAGGAAGAGGAGCGAGAGTCAGCCTTGATCAGTTCTTCCTTTTTGGAAGGCACAGCGCGAGATGCTGGCATCCAGGCGCGGCGGGAGGTGAACCGGTAGCTCACCCGTGAGGAGCTTGATGCTCGAGCCGTTCGGCATGGCTGCTTGGCGGTCGTCGAAAGTCGAGAGATGAGAGGGTGTGGAGTCGAGCTCGCGGGGGAGGTCGGGCAGTCGTCAGGGAGTGTCGGCGGGACGGGAGAGCGTGTAGGCGGTACGAGCGACTCGGAACAGGTCTTTTGAGCTGAGCAAGGCAGCAGATTGGGAGCGTTGGCAGGCGCTGAGGAGGAGGAGAGCGGACAACCTTCGCAGACCGGGCGAGCCGCACGACACCCGCTCACGCCGGGCAAGGCTGGACGCGTAGTGTACAACTCGAGAGTGATTGCAAGGGAGCACACGACGGAAGGGAACCGAACAGACTGCAATGTGACCAGCAACGAGACATCTTCTTCACAACTCTTGCTTGACAGCCGCAGCCGCCGCCGACGCACTGGCCTTGACGGCCTTTTCCTGAGAGCACCAAGGCGTCAATGACGGGTTCGGTCAGCCAGTAGAGAAAGCGGCGACGCACTCCCCAGGGTGCATTCTCGCGCAAGACCAGCAGCCAGGTAAGTCCGCCGGTGGTGAGCATGATGACAGCCGCGAGTCCGAGCATGCCGCCGAGGACCATCGCGAGGAAGACGTACTGCGGAGACGATGAGCTGTCAGTCACGAGTCACTGCTGAGCTTCGGTGGAAACTCACGTCGTTGCCGCTCGCTCGCTGCCCACGTGCAAACTGCTCCGCCAACCTCCTCTTCTCGACGACCTCGGGCGGCGGACCAGGCAGCTGCTTGATCCGTGCGTCGCGCCCAGGAGCCCAGTCTTCGCTCGAAGTCGGGACGGGCATGCCAGGGGAAATGAAGGACGGGTAGCGCGTCTCGGTCCATTGCTCGATCTGCAGAACCAGTTGTCGGCACGGACATCTTTCCGAAAGGGACAGATAGGACGTACCCGGCCGACGAGAACAGCGATCTTGATGAAGGAAGGGTCGTTCGGGCGGGCCTTGGCGTGGATCTTGCGGGCGTAGTCGCGGAACATGTACGAGACGTCGCGAGGGTTTGTCGCGCCAAGAATGAGCTGCAGAGGTAATTCCTGTCAGTTTCTGCTCACGGCGAGTGAGAATACGTACGCACATTGACCGCCTCGCCCTTGCGGATCTTGACGTTCCGCTGGACGACCGCCGGGTTCATGAAGCACCGTTCGAGCGTCGCGATCGCCATGACCTGCGGAATGGCGCAGAAGTTGAAGACGGACTGGTTGCGGAGGAGGGTGAGGTAGTCGAGTGCGTCGGTCGCGTGCGCGAGCGCGTCGACAGTCATCTCCGAGAGCGCCCACAGCGCCTTCTCCTCGTTGCCCTTCTTGTACAGCTCCTCCGGCGCCGAGACGTACTTCTTCCAGATCTCGGCAGGCCAGAAGACGCGTCCCTCGTCGACGTCCTCGCGGAAGTCGCGAAGGATGTTAGTCTTCTGCAGCATCAGGCCCATCGAGTTGGACAGCGTGAGCTGCTGGCCGAGGTATGGCGACTCCTTCTGCGACGCCGAGAACAGGCGCGAGAGACCTTCGCCGACGAGACCCGCGACGAAGTGGCAGTACAGGTCGAAGGAGGGGAGCGTGTCGACCGAGAACTTGCCGCCGCTCGCAGCGTGCAGCTTGGCGTATCGCGACATACCGGCTCCCATCTTCTTCGTGATGTCGGAGATGGCGGTGCGGTAACTGCGCGAGGCGGGCGAAGGTTGCGAAGGTCAGCTCCGGTCTCGCTTGTGTCAAGTTGTCCGCGAACGCACTGCTGGTCGAGTCGCTTGAATTCGGCGACTACGACCTGGAACTCCTGCAGCAGGATCCTGTCCTTCTCGTTCGGTCCCGCTGCGGGCGTTCAGAACATTAGCACGAGTCGGCTGAAAGAGCGAGACCCTGCCACGCACACTCCTGGAAATTCCACCCATCCACTTCGAGCTTCTGGTAGAACTCCTCAAGCAGCGGCGCCTTCTTCTCGATGGGGATGGTCATGTCGTCCTCGATCGTGTCGAGGCCGCGCAGGACGAGGTAGAAGAGGGCGACCTGGAAATTAAACGGGGTCAGCGCAGGTCCCACATCGATAGAGAGCTTGTACGTACCACTCGTGAGAGATCACCATCAAGCTCGTGGATCACCGCTGCGAAACTTCGGGAGGTGAGGTCGAGGAACTCCCAGCACCGCTTCATCTCCGGTCGGTCCCTATGAGCCGGACTCCTGCTGTCAGCTGCCGCTTTGACGCGACCAAGAAGTCGCGAGCGACAAAGGAGAGTCCCGCCTCACCATCCTGACTCTGGGTTCCTCTCGATGGTGTTGAGCGGGTCGCGCCAGAGCTGCAGGAGGAGAATGAAATCGCGTCAGCGTTCTGTTGGCGAGCCTACAACCGCGTTGGGAGGGTTCAGACGCACCTTGTACGTGATGATAGCCTTGACTTCGCTCGGACGAGTGATCGCGTAGAGGAGGAGGGAGGCAACCTTGGAAGCGTTCGGCATGGTTGCGGTCGGAGCGGGGAGGGTACAGAGGGGTTATATGAGTATGTCCACGAGTACTCCTGCCCTTGCGAGCGAGTGTGGCTGTAGAGGCGGAGTTGTCGCGAGCGGGATGGGGGGAAGTCGACGACGAGGGGAGGAATGCGTATGCGGCGAGTTCGCGTAGACTGGGCGTGTCAGATGCAAGCAGGCAAGCCTCAGCAGGACCTCTGTGCAGCTGTGCAAGGGTGTCGTATGAGGTCAACTCCCTCGACCCACCGCCCGCTCACTCCTCTTCCTCGTCCGCATCGCTCGACCCGCAGAAAGCACGCTGTGAAGGATGGCACTCACTCAAGCAAAGCTCCCAGCACCCCTGCGACTCGCCGCAACCCGCCAAACTCCCCTCTCCCACCGCGAAGCTCACTCTCAGCTCCGCGCCTTCCTCTCCTCCGACGCGTCGTCGCTGCTGAGCGGCTCGGGCGCCGTGTCGCGCGCAGCACTCGTACGACTCGTCCAGGGCCTCGCTGACGAGCTCGACGCGCCTCGACCGGCTGCGATCGCCCAGAAGGAGGACGTCGAGGTCAAGGCGGAAGGTGCGGACGAGGACAAGCAGAAGCAGAAGAAGCGGAGAAAGAGCGACAAGGGCGGCGCAGAAGGGTCGGAGAAGAAGAAGCGGCGCAAGGTCGAGGCATGAGTGAGTGGACGGCCGTCAAAGCAGGGGAGCAAGACAAGGCGGGACAAGGGATCAAGACAAGGCCCTCAGGATGTGTTGCGTCCGCTTGGACAGACAGCGAAAAGTGCTTTGATGCTCTCTGCTCGACGACTGGGCGCGACTGACGGGGTTGGCCGCAGTTGGCGACGCTTCGCCTTCCGCCAGCCTTGCTCTTCGCCTCATCAAACGCATCCGTCGACAAGTTTGACCCGTCCCTTGGGCCGAGAGGATACCTCGCATGTACTGCAAGGCTGAGGAGAAAGGAGATGTAGGAGCCGCCTACAGCTGGCTGGGAGGATAGACAGACGTTGTCAACTCATTCCGAACTCTCGTCTCGTTTTTCCCACGCACGCCAGCTTCTTCCCAGCTACGCTGCTCTGCTGTACCTGCTGCTACAGAGATCTCTCACCCTGCTTGAGAAGCGACAACCGGTCGAGCTCGTCTTCACACCTCTCCTCACGCTTTCGCTCTGCCACCTCTCGCTGCATTCGTTCTCAAGCTTTATTTGCGCTGTCGCCTGCTGGAACTCTTCAGTAGCAGGCTGAACAGGGGATCTCTCGACTTACCGCATCCTCCCAGGGCGTCCGCTTGTCGTCAGCGCTTCATCAGTCTGAGGAAGAGGACCGGGACCTCCTCTCGACCACACCCGTCTGAGACGACCGAAGACCGCACCAACTTCGTTTGAGAAGCGTACGTCGCCCTTGCACCTTCGCCAGCCCGCCAGGCAACGCTCCTTCCGCCTCACCTCCCCCTCGGCATCTCGACCCCACATCAAGGTGAATGAGCCTCGCTCGTCAGGCACTGGCGCGGTGGACAGAGTTAAGCGAGAGAGCCGTCGAGCGGTATCAGAAGCTAGGATGGAAGGGCAAGGTGATGGTGTGGGCGTGGGCGGGACTGCACGTCGTTTTCGGCGCGCTGTTCTGGCTCATTGGGCCTGAAAGGATCTTTGCCTGTGCGTTGAGTCGTCCTTTATCTACTCTCGAGCGGTGTTGACTTGGCGGACATCGCAGGGTTCGCTTCGCTCGCCGATGACGTCCGAGAACTGCCGCACGGATGGCTCATCCTGTCCGCCATCATCGTCGTGACCTCTGTCCCGCCGCTAATAGGCTACGGAACCGCACAAACACTCGTCGGCTTCGCCTACGGCGTCACTCCCGGCTTCTACATCTCGGCTGGCAGTTGCCTTCTTGGCGGAGCGTTCGCCTTCGTACTCTGCCGGAAACTCGTCACCCTCTTTGCGCCCTTCATCCAGCGCGACAAGACCTTCGCGGCCCTCTCGCGCGCCGTACGCGTCAAGGGACTCCCCCTCATCACCCTTCTGCGACTTTGCCCTTTCCCCTATCCTTACTCGAACCTCTTCTTCGCCTCGGTCGAGTCGGTCACATTCTCCGAGTTCATGCTGGCGACGCTGTGAGTCGATGTCACCCTCCGCACTCAGGATTTCTACTGACGTCTGAGCTTACCGGCAGTGCTATCACGCCCAAGCTTCTCCTGTGCGTCCTTTCTTTTGCAGCTCGAACCTTCCAAGCTGATGAGTCCTCATGCAGACACGTCTTCATCGGCCACCGCACCTACCTCTTCGCCGACCCTGCTTCGCGGCACAAGATGGACTCGACGACTCGCTGGATCAAGTGCGTTGTCGCCTGTGCTGCCATTTGCTCGTCTGTCCTGACACCGCTTGCTTCGACAGCGGCATCTTCATGGTCGGCGGTACCATTCTCGGCATTGCCACGTCCTGGTACCTCTACCGTCTCACGATGCGCTACGTCTCCGAGACGACCGACATCCCGGAAGAAGACCTCGAGGCGGGCTTGCTCGATGACGTTGACGAGCTGCTCGCGTCAGCTGGAGGGAGCGCCGTGGCTTCGGATGCTGAGGCTGAGGAGCGGGCGAAGGAGCAGAAAAGGACGGGTACGGCTGAGGGAAGATTGGTGGAGCCTGGCGAGGACGACGCGGTGGTGCGGAAGGCAGCCGTGATTCAGCCAGGCCGCCCATCAGCCGACAACTGGGACGGCTCGGACAATTTCTCCGACTTTGACGAGCGTGCAGAAGCGGGACGAATAGTGGCAGGAGTTGAGGCGAACGGGCACGACCGGCGGGAATCGGTCGCTTGGGGGTTGGACGCGGAGTTGGACTTGATGGGTGATGAGGAGGAGCAGGTCAAGAAGCGGTTAGACTGAGTGTAGAGGTGGGCATGTACGTATCGTTCATCGTCAGCGGCCTTCGCAGGAGCTGCTACGCCGTCCTCACTTCCACCTCGCTTCCATCGCTCAGCGTCGTCAATCTGTGGAAGACTCGCTCGCTCGTGCCTTCGACTTTGCTTCGGCTTGCCTCCGACCACCTCCGACTTCGCCACGACTGATCCGCGGACACTCCGCTTGGCTTCGCCGCGATTGCTGCTGTCTTTCTCCCTCATCCCTTCTCGCCGAACGCTACAAACTATCACAGCAACGCAGCGGGCTGCAGAATCGGAGTCCCTGGGCGCCGAATCCGTCGACTGGTCTCGCGCAGCCGCTGCTCACGCTACAGCGCCTTGCTTGGGGCCCTCATCGAGGGCCGCTCAGGCATGACGCAGCGCCCGGGTACACAGAGTCTCTGGCGACGAGCCTGCGACATTGGGGAGAATGCGGTTGAGCGGTACCATCGACTTGGCTGGACGGGCAAACTCGTCTTCTGGCTTTGGATCGGGCTGTACCTCTTCGCCGGAATTGTCATGCTCGTCATCGGGCCTAACAAGGTCTTTGCATGTGCGTCGCGCTCCTCGCTCAATCGTTCAGCGGGCTCATGCTGCGTCTCCCGCCCAGGGTTCGCCTCTCTCGCCGACAAGATCCGGTCCCTCTCTTACGCCTGGGCAGTCTTCCTCGGCCTCGCCATCGTGCTCTCCTTTCCGCCAATGATTGGGTTCGGCACCGCACAGACGCTCGTCGGTTTCGCATTGAGCCTTTGGCCAGGCTTCCTCGTTTCGGCGGCAAGCTGTCTCCTTGGCTCTGCTTTGGCCTTCCTGTACGTTCACTATCACTTCAATGGATGTCCATGACCGTGACTGAACTGAATCTACAGTATCTGCCGCAGGCTCATCCGCCTCTTCGACTCGTCCATCTCGCGCTTCCCGGCTTTCCAGGCGCTCTCGCAGGCAGTGGCATCCAAGGGTAGAAGCTTCGAGGTGCTTGAGTGCTTCCACGAGATTGCTTGCTGACGATTTGCATGCAGGTCTTCTGCTCATCGTCCTCCTTCGCCTCTGCCCGCTCCCTTTCTCCTATTCGAACGCATCCTTCGCGTCCATCGAGGCCGTTACCCTGACTCGATTCATTCTGGGCACTTGATGAGCAAGATCGTCCGCGGCCCCCTTCCGTAAGCTGACACCGGCGCATTTCACGCGCAGCATCCTCCTGCCCAAAGTCTTTCTGTGCGTCCACTTTGTTGCCGGTGTAATTCGGTGTCAACCCTGACCGCTTTAGGTGCAGCTACGTCTTCATCGGCGACCGGATGTACAAGTTCGCGGACCCAAAGTCGCGCGGCGAGATGGACACTCTGTCGAAGTGGTTGAAGTGCGCCCCCTTCTCCTCCTTACGCGCTCAACACGCTACTGATCGAAGAAATGCTTCGGCAGTGCCGCGTCAATAGGCATATCTGCCATCGTCGCCGTCGGTGCGTCGTACTACGTCTACAAGGTGCGTTGCTTCCGCAAGTCCAGCTATCGCTTCTTCGTTGCTGATGGGATCGGTCTCGGCAGATTACTATACGCTATGCGGCAATCCCGCAAGTCGACGACAGAGCGAGACAAGGCGCGATGAACGGAAGTTCAGGAGGGGGACCTGCACCCGTGGCTTGGAGCAACGACGAGGAGTGGAGCGACTCCGACAGCTCGCGTGGTGGAGATACAAGTGGAGATGACGCCGTTGGCGGCAAGGCAAGGCGGGCCTTCAGGCGAGACGGGAGGTTCAGCTTGCGAAGGTCGAGGGAAGAAGTCGCACCTTTGGACGGCGACGACAGCTTTGAAGGGAGTCGATCACCTGTCGACCACAGTGTATCGGAGGTCGGGCGACACAGACGCTAGCGTGACCTGTGTCACTACTCTCGCGCAGCACGATATCCTGTTTCATTCTTGATTGCACCTCGACGATCACGCGTAGTAGTCGAGGAAGAGCAGGGTGAAGCTGGACATGAAGAGGAAGATGAGAAGCCACATGCGACTCTCCCGCCCGCGCTCCTTCGCCTTCTTGAGCTGCTTGTTCCCTCGGTCCACCTCGCCCGAAACCGTGATCGCCTCCTCCCACAGCTTGTCCGTCAGCTCGGCCTGCTGCGTAAGGTGTATGGCGAGTTGTGACTGGAGCGAGGCGATTTCGAGCAGGGAAAACTCGGCCGTCTTGAGCGACTCGAGGTCGGACTGCGTGGCCTTGAGCAATGCTGACTCTTCCGCCTCAAATTGCTGGATCTGGTCTGCCGTCAAGGTCGAGCCGAGAGGGTTGTCGTCGTCTTCGTCGTCGAAACCCCAACCTGCTTCAGGCGAGACGGGTGCTGGGCGATAGATGGACGGGACCTGCCCGACTTCGCCGCTCGCTCCTGTCCCGTCCGCCTTGCCCTTCCCCTTTTGCGCCGCCCGATCCGCCTTTGCCTTCTCCGCCATCTGTCGTCCCAACTCGTCCATGCCCAGCGCTCCTCCACCGCCCATCCCTCCAAGGCTTTGCGTCTTTTCCAGTTGACGCTTCACACGCGCCTCTTGCTGATCCCGCTGCCGCTGAGAGACGCTCGCGAGCATCGTATTCAGGTAGAAGGTGACGAGGGAGCGGTGTGAGGCGAGGGCTTCGGAGGTGGGCGAGACGGAGGGAGCGACATTGAGGCCAAGGAAGCGGGACAGGCCGGCGTTTGGGTTCTCGCGCTTCTCGGCATCGACGCGGGCTGTGGAGAGGGCATCCATACGAGTCAGCAAGCCATTTGTCAGAGTATGGAAGCGCGCAACACACCTTTCTCGAGCGCCTCGAGTTCCCTGACCCGATCGACCGACTTCCTGAGCGCGACCTTGACCGCAAAGTCGATCTCGTCCCGTTCGCGGTCTGTCAGCCACCGCACTCCCTCCCACGCTGCGAATCCCTTTGACGGATCGAGGTTGCGCTGGGGAGGATTGTGCGATGACGGATGCGAGGACGACCCGAGGTCGAGGTAGGCGCGGCGAATCGAGGCGAGGAAGTTGGAGAACGAGCGCAGGTTGGTAGCCTGTTCCTCGCAAGTGTCAGCCAGCGCAACAACGCCCTCCTGCGAGCCCGTACGCACCACTTGCTCCGCCCGTCGCGTCCAGGCATCCTCCTGCCCCTCTGGACCCTGCCGCGCCCGCCCAAACTTGACTCGTTGCCGCTTGGTAGGTGGCTGAGCGTGTTCCTTCGCCCTGACAGCCTCCTTGAACTCGGCCGTGCGGTCTGTCGCGAGCATTGTGTCGTGTCGAGGTCAGAGAGATGAAGTTGGCTTCCTGCCAGACACCGCTCACCGCTCGTGCTGCTTGCTGGGTGCTCCCGAGGCTACGAGCGAGCTCGTCCAAACGCACCTCGCTACGCCTGACCCGCCCCGCCGCCGCCTCCTCGTTCTTGCGCCCGCCCTCCCCGCACTCGACAACAGCTCTCCTCCACTACCCAGACAACGCCTACAAGCCTGACAGTCGCCATGGAAGTCGAACAGGATCAGCTGAGGCTGCCGACGCCCCCGCCTATTCTCCACGCGCCGACTTTGCGCCTCCCTCCTCCCGAATCGACGCCCAACTTCGCAACCGTCGAATATCCCGCGCCAGTCTCGTCTGTCGACTCTGCTCTCGGTACTATCGGAGGCGTAGAGCGAGCCGCAGTTGCTCTACAGAATCACGTCGACGGAGCGCCGACTTCTCGCCCAATTGAACTCGACTTGGACCCCGAGAACCGCTTCTTCCACACCATTCCTGCGAATGTCGCCTCGACGCACAACATCGTCTGCAAGGTCATCAAGAGGCGGAGGAAGAAGCCCAAAAGGGATGTGGACGGAAACATCGTGGAGGAGGGGATCTACTCTATCGAGCCGGTTGGCATCGAGCACAAGATTGCGCGCTTCCGAGGTCAGTCCTGACATTGCCTGCAGAGTTATCCATGCTGACGCCGCGCTTCGCTCGCAGCTATGGCCGACTTCCAGTACTACCCCGACATTCCCGTCAACGACGAGACGTTCCTCCTCGCCGAAGCCATGAGCAAGCTTGACGGTGCGTCAGCCTTCATCCCAGTGCTGCTAATCAGCTCTCACGAGTTTCCGTTACAGTCAAGGGCATTCGCACGTACCGCCTCTCCCCGCCCAGCGAAGACTTCCCCGAGTCGGCCTTCATCCCTCCTCCCGCCTTCAGCCGTCACCGTCTCCCGCAGAACTTTGAGTGCGTTGCTCGTTAGAACTGGGACGGAAGATGCTGACGAGTCTCCCTCGCAGCATGCGACCTGCCTTTGGCACCACCATCCAAACGACCGAGTCGGGCGTCACGCGTCTCGTCCATGCAGCTCGCAGCAAGACGCGCACAATCCGCTCGATCATGTCGTTCGAAGAGCACGTTCCGGCTGGACCTGAGGAAGTCCTGTTGAAGGAGCTTGGAAGGGAGGTGCCGAATGCGATCGAGGCGAGGTTGATGCACTTGCTGGAGGAGCGGCCGGTGTGGACGAGGCCGGCGATGATGAATCAATTGACTCCTGCAGAGGTCAAGATGGCCCATGCGTGCGTCTTCTTGCCTTTTCTCGGCCCGCTTCGGACGAGGGACAGACCATGTCTTCCCCTCGCAGGAACAAGTCGCAATGCTGGGCTCGCGTCGGCTACACGTTCTCCGACGGTCCCTTCCGCGACCTCATTGTGCGCTTCGGCTACGACCCTCGTCAGCACCCCGAAGCTCGCTTGTGCGTCTCCTCTCTCCCCCCTACATCACCTGATCCGCCCTGACCACAATCGACGCCTGCAGCTTCCAGCACATCACGCTCCGCAACCCCGAGAACGTCCGCATCCGCCCTCAGCCCGGCATGCGTGCACTCTCGCAGGCGCACTTCTCCGGCACGAAGCCGAACACTGACCGCGCCTCAAAGTGAGCTCTCAAAGCCATCACTACGAGAATCTAAGCTGACATGCATCGCGCGCGACAGCCTCTCGCACATCTTTGACGGCAAGCAAGTCTACAGCAAGATTGGCCACTTCCAGCTCTGCGACATCTCCGACCCGCTCTGCCGCTCGCTTATCGACTCGCCCGACGGCGTCCTCGACTTCTGCTCGAGCGACATCAACGAGGGCTGGTACGCATACGACTACTTCGAGCAGATTCGCCAGGTCGTCAGGCGGAAGTGGCAGGGCTTGCTCAACGGCATCGAGGTCACGACGGAGGATTGCGATGATTTGCTTAGGTGGCAGTGTAGCAAGGAGAGTCGGGTTGGGCAGGGCAGGAGGAGGGCAGCGGCGAAGGCGACGAATGCATTGACGGGCGTCGCGCCGAGGAAGAAGAAGGGCGCGAAGAAGGCGGAGGGCGAAGCGCCCACGTCGGAGCACGGCGGAGACGGCGAGCAGGACGAGCAAGACGGCGAAGAGTCGGAGGAAGGTGGGAGCGGATCAGGCAGCGGCAGTGAGGGCGGCGCAGGGACTCCTTCGCAGAAGGGCCGGCCGTGGACCTCGAAGAAGCCGATCAGGACCGCGCCGTGGGAGAAGCCCAAGGCCAAGCGTTCGAAGGCGAAGCAGCCGGAGACGGAGGCCCAGCTGGTGCGTTCTCTTCGCTTCCCTTCGAGGACGACTCGCTGATCCTGATGTTTGACGCAGCTCTCCCGCCTGAGTCGCTCGGCGAGGCGCAGCAGCGTTCGCGCCGGGATGTCGGTCACTCCTTCGGCGAGCGCGATCGAGGAAGAGCAGGAAGGCGAGGAGCAATAGCTTGTCGGGGAACTGGAATGGCTGCACGTTCACTCGATCCGGGCCCACTTGCGAGCAGTCGCGACGGTCGGCGACCTTGACAACATGTTCCGCCGTAAGACCATGTGGCGCAGCGACAGGAAATCCAGCTTGAGGGAAGGGATGTGCAAGTCGAGGTCCCTCCCGCCGCATCTCACCCGCCGCAACTCCTTCGGCCTGTCTCTCCACCCGCACCCGCGCATGCCCAGATGATTCCTCCTCATGCGTTACACACAACCATTACGGCCCGAGAGCAAAGGCTTCGAATCCACCTCTCCCCCTTGACGCGTTCCGGCGGAGCGCAACTCATGCCGAAGCAGCCTCCTTGCGCGCGGCAGCGAGCGCCTTCTGGGTGCCCTGAGCAGCGTAGCGAGCGTTGCGGCGGAACTTGGGGTCGACCTGCGTGCGCGAGTGGATCAGCTCGAGAGGCTTCGAGGCGGAGGAGCGAAGTGGGACGTACACCCTTCATCGAGGGGTACTTGTTGGTCTTGGGCTTCTTGATACCGTTGCGGTGAGCCTTCTGTATACGCCAGAACCGTGCCGCACCCCCGCAGGAGATGCCGTCAGCTCAGCCGTCCTCGAAGCGACCCTGTCCTCCCGAGCTCGAAGGGGGACGAGTGAGCGGCTCCGCACCTTGTTCTGGTTGTGGTTGGTGTGGTTCTTGGACTTGGCCATCTTTGATCACACCACCTGTGCACGGGCAAGCGCCGCACGAGCGAGGGAAGCGTGTCAGCGAGCGAGTCCTCGTTTCGAGGCGGGACTCAGCTGCTGGAGGCCTCGATACGCCCAACGCCGCCCTCTAGACCGCTCTGCCTGCCAATAATCCACTTCAACAGGACTTCCCGACCCTCCGACGTCCTCAGCACACCCCCAAATCAACCCCGTCCCGCCGTCGCCCTCCCTGCCCGAGTTTGCGAGCTTCGAGCCCGGCGAGTCGTCTGGCGGTATGGCGGGCGGCGTAGGATGATGAATGGTCGTGCGTGACGGGTAATGGTGCGTTTGAATCGAGCAAGCAAGCCTTACGGGAGTCTGTGAGGGCAGGTCCAGAGGGCAAAGGGAGGAGCGCGAGCAGGAGAGGGGGTTGGCTTCGTCACTGCACTCGCCCACCGGCTGGGGGCGTGGCTGTTGCTATGTGGCTGTCCAGAGGGTCACGGATCCTGCTTGTACGGACCCGCACGCCAGCAGCTGCTCGCGTTGTCGAGGACGCTCCCTCCTCCCGCTCGACTCGACGACGCCTGGCGACAACCTCGCACAGCCACCGCTGGTCCGTTGCGTTCGAGCAGGGCCATACGCAGGAAGATACGCACACGCCGGGGCATGGCCTGGCAGCAGCGTGACTGCTGCGCCTCCTCGACAGCAACGAACGTCTTTCTCGCTAATTCGCCAGCTCGCCCAGGACGGTCAGGCTTCGTCCAGCCTTTCGAGAGTCTCAAGGTAGTCTGCCAATGCTTCGCTCTTCCTCTCGCGCTACGGGCACAACGGCTCGCCCGGTCTCCCTGTGCCCACCCCTTCGCCTCAACTACAGCTCTCAAGCAGCCGGTCTCGCAGAGATAGGCTGCCGTCACAAGGTCGACAGACGGGAAGGGGCTCACACTTGCGTTGCAGGCGTCGGGGAATCCGTTGCGCCGTGTTTCCCGCTCCTCACCACCGCTGCCAGGCTGGGCTTCACCGGCGCTCCTCACCCGCTGCCGAATGTAGCCAACCAGTCCTCTCAAGGCGCCATCTCTCGCTGCATCGGGCGTCCACCTCAACGCTTCTATTGCTGCGGGACAGGCAAACACTTTTGGCGACCTCCTTCTTCGCTAGACCCCGAAGTACGGCTGACTACTCGCTGGTCCCAAGGTATGCACCGGCGCTGGCGCAGCGCGGGACGGCCGATGCCAGCGCAAGACCCCGCTACTCCCTCTGTACGGCTTGCAGGCTCACTATCAGCGCTTTCGCCGGCCTGATCTCTTTTCGCTGCGTATCTTTGTAAGGCCACGCTTACGCTGGCATCGTCGCTCGCTAGGCGGCGGCTCCTCGGCGAATGCTTCGCCTTGCGCACACCAACGCATGGGCTGTCAGCGGCGGAAAACGGCAATTCACCGCGCTGAGAAAGCCCCGAATCCTCCTCGTCAACCCCCTCTCGTACGAGTGGCACCCTGTCGCCGTGCAGAACTCAATTCATCAAAGATTTGCCGCCGCAACCGGACGGGCGGGTGTGGAGCCGGTGCCAGCGAAACCTGCTTTCGCACCGAAGCAGAGTGAGGCTCGCCCGTGCACCACCCTCACGGCTCGCCTGAAGCTGTCATTGCCGGTATCGCTCTCCGAGATGCTAATGAGCTCAGAACCGGCGCCAGCTAGCCCTGCGAAGCGTGTTGGCGGAGTGACAGCGGGAAGGCGGCGTCCGGCGAGCACAGTTCACTTCGCTGAGAATTTCCCCCGACGGCAGTTCCGTCTCCGAGCGAGGAGCTTCCTCGGATGCCCAGCCAAACTTGCTGATCAAGCCGACTCACCCGCTCGAGTCCTCCTCGCCCTCTGGCCGCACGGACTCGTCGCTCGACGGACGCTCGCCCTCGTTCGAGTGGTGTTCGCTTGATTGCTACATCTTTGCTCGCGCCTGCTACTGCTTGCGGAACCGTCAGACGCGCGCACGCCCTTGGCGGATCTCTCCAACCTCGGCCTCCTCCACTTCGCCCTGCGAAAACACCGCTCCACTACTGTACCTCTCGCCGACCTCGCCACCGTCTCTTTCCTCGACTATCGACAACACACCTACAATGCAGACGCACGCGCCGATTGGCGGCGTCGCGACAGGCGGCGTGATCCCTACCCACGACCAGATCGAACTCGAGCAGCGGCACATTGGGCGACCCGATGACAGGGCTTCGACTGAGACGCTTGCGAACGGCAACGACACTGCTGCCGAGCAGAAAGGCGAGTCAGTCAACGTCAAGCGTGCAGAATCGCAGTTCGAGGTGTGTTCGCGTCGGCTCCTCGCGGTCAGCCATCTTCCGTCGATTGACCTTGCCTCCCTTCGTAGGACCTTCGCCGCGAACTCAGTCGCAGCTCGTCCCTCCACCGTGTACGGACCGGTCAGAAGGACGTTGAGAAAGAGGGATCCGAGTCGAGCGAGGACTTTGACCTCCTCGCGTACTTGCGAAACGAGGCGGATCAGTACGATGCGGCGGGCTTCAAGCGCAAGGTTGTCGGCGTCTCGTGGGACAAGCTGCGGGTTACAGGAAATGGCGGTATCAAGGTGCGTTTGGACGTCCCTCAAAGAGAGGTCCGCATATTGACGTTCGCTCTCCCTCGCTACAGATGCACATTCGCACTTTCCCCGACGCGATCATGGAGGCAGTCATGTGGCCCGTCATCAAGTTCATGAAGATGACCAAGACAGGCTGGTTCAAGCCGTCGCCGAAGGACTTGCTCCGCGAGTTTGACGGCTGCCTCAAGCCTGGCGAGATGTGTCTCGTACTGGGTCGTCCTGGATCCGGGTCCATCTCGCTGTTATGCTTCAGATGGGGTATTCGCTGACGCTTCTGCCCCCGCAGTTGCACGACGTTTCTCAAGACAATCGCCAACTCCCGCCTGGGCTACCTATCCGTCGAGGGCGACGTCTCATACGGCGGCATCCCCGCATCGGAGATGGCGAAGCGGTATCGTGGCGAAGTCGTCTACAACCAGGAAGACGACGTGCACGCCGCGACTCTGACCGTTGCCCAGACCCTCATGTTCGCCCTCCGCGTCAAGACGCCCGGCAAGCTCCTGCCCGGCCAGACGAAGAAGTCGTTCAACAAGGAGGTCATGGACTTGCTCCTGCGCATGCTCGGCATCCCTCACACCAAGAACACCAAGGTCGGATCGGCCTTCGTTCGCGGTGTCTCCGGCGGCGAGCGCAAGCGTGTCTCGATTGCCGAGATGATGGCTACTCGCGCTTCCGTTTGCTCTTGGGACAACTCGACGCGCGGTCTCGACGCCTCGACGGCTCTCGACTACGCCAAGGCGCTCCGCATCCTCACCGACGTCCACCAGATGGCAACCTTCGTCTCGCTCTACCAGGCCGGCGAGGGCATCTACGACCAGTTCGACAAGGTCCTCGTCATCGACGCAGGTCGCCAGGTCTACTTCGGTCCGGCGAAGGAGGCGCGCGCCTACATGATGTCGCTCGGTTACGCCGACCTTCCTCGCCAGACGACTGCCGACTACCTCACCGGCTGCACCGACCCGAACGAGCGTCAGCTCGCGCCCGGTCGCTCCGCCGCCGACGTCCCGTCGACGTCCGAACAGCTCGAGGAGGCGTTCAAGAAGTCGGAGATCTACTCGAGGATGATTGCCGAGCGCGACGAGTTCCGCTCGCGCTGCGAGTCAGATGACCGTGCACGCAACGAGTTCCGCGAGGCCGTCGAGAAGGGCAAGCGGCGCGGAGTCGGCAAGAAATCGCCCTACACCGCGTCGTTCTTCGCCCAGGTTTGGGCGCTCGTCATCCGCCAGTTCCAGCTCAAGGCTCAGGACAAGGTCGACCTCGCCGTCTCATGGACCACTGCTATCATCGTCGCTCTCATCACCGGGTACGTCTGCAGAGGAAGCCGGCGAGGAAACTCGTTGACGACTTCCCTCTCCTCCTGGGCTTCCTTCAACTTCGCACTCTCGCTGACGTTCTCACTTCTCCCTGACTCACGTTCCATCCCTCCGCCGCCTTGTCTGACCCTTCAACAGCGCCGTGTACTTCCAGATGCCTGAGACGGCATCGGGTGCTTTCACTCGCGGCGGCTTGATCTTCATTGCCCTCCTCTTCAACTCTTTCCAAGCCTTCAACGAGCTCCCGACGCAGATGATGGGACGCGCGATCATCCACAAGCACAAGACGTTCGCCTTCTACCGCCCCTCTGCCGCCGCCCTCGCCGCGACCATCGCCGACGCGCCAAACAACATGATCCAGATCCTCGTCTTTGACATCATTGCGTACTTCATGTCCGGGCTCTACAGAAGTGCCGGCGCCTTCTTCTCGTTCTACGTCACGGTCCTCGGCGGATTCTTCGCTCTCGCCGGATTCTTCCGCCTTCTCGGTACCTTGTGCCAGAACTACGACCAGGCGTCGCGCCTTGCGTCCGTAATCATCACGTTCATGATCACCTACGTGCGTCCTCGACTGCGTTTCTCTCGGACGGGCTCGCTGACGGTCTTTCCCTGTGCAGTCCGGCTACCTCATCCCTACCTTCGCCCAACAACGCTGGCTGTTCTGGATCAGTTACATCAACCCTCTGTTCGTCTCTTCTCCTTTTTTGACGGTGGTAGATGTCCAGGACGCGCACGCGACTCTGCGAAGGTCGTCGGTTGCGCCGTGTCGTGCTGCCCTCTCCCCCTTCAGCTTCTGCTCCTCGCTTGGAGATCGACTGACATCAGCTTCTCACGTCTATAGCCAATTCGCCTTCTCGGCAGCCATGGCGAACGAGGTTAGCCTTCCGTTCTTTCTTGCGAGGTTGACGACACCTCGCTGACTTCTCTTTCCTCGCAGTTCAAGCGCATCAATCTCAATTGCGACGTCTCGTACATCACACCGCACAACGTCAACGGCCAGCTCACGCAATACCCCGGCACGCTCGGCCCGAATCAGGTTTGTACGCTCCCCGGCTCGTCGCCAGGCAACCCTATCGTTCCAGGCGGCGCGTACATCTCAGCGAGCTTCGACTACAATGTTGCGGACCAGTGGCGCAATTGGGGTATCACCATCGTTTTCTTTGTCGGATTCACGCTCATCCAAGCCTACCTCGCTGAGCGCCTCGACCACGGCGCGGGCGCTCCCGCCATCAACGTGTTCGCCAAGGAGAACAAGGAGCGCAAGAAGCTCAACGAGGAGCTCGAGAAGAACAAGGATGCGTATCGCAAGGGCGAAGTCGAGCAGGACCTGTCCGACCTCGTCCAGACTCGCAAGCCGTTTACCTGGGAGGACTTGACGTGCGTCCCGCTTCTAGAAGCGTCTTCCAGCGTTGTACTGACCTCGACTCCGTGCACGACAGCTACACCGTCCCGGTTCCCGGCGGACAGCGCCAGCTCCTCGACCACGTTTTCGGCTACGTCCGTCCCGGTCAGCTTACAGCTCTCATGGGTTCCAGTGGCGCCGGAAAAACGACTCTCCTCGACGTCCTCGCGAACCGCAAGACTATCGGTGTCATTGGAGGCGAGCGGCTCATCGCTGGCCGCACGCCCGGCAAGGAGTTCCAGCGCGGCACGGCTTGTACGTTCCTTATCTCGCCCAGCTCTCGCGCGACCCGCTACGCGCTTTCTACTTTTAGGCGTGTGCAGACGCGGCTTGCGCTGGTAACCGTGTTGCGACTATCCGCTGACCTTACCTTTCCGAACGAACAGATGTCGAGCAGCTCGACGTCCACGAACCTACGGCCACCGTTCGCGAGGCTCTTCGCTTCTCGGCGTACCTTCGTCAGCCCGGCCACATCCCGAAAGCAGAGAAGGATGCCTACGTCGAACAGGTCATCCAGCTTCTCGAGCTTGAGGACAAGGCGGACGCCATGATTGGTTTCTCTGGCTTCGGTCTCGACGTCGAGGCACGCAAGCGTGTCACCATCGGTGTCGAGCTCGCTTCGAAGCCGCAGCTGCTTCTCTTCCTCGACGAGCCGACCTCGGGTCTCGGTGAGTTTTCGCTCTCCTCTCGCTCGTGGTCCGTTTCTGACTCGTACCTTTGCCATTCACAGATGGTCAGAGTGCCTACAACATCGTTCGTTTCCTCCGCAAGCTCGCCGCTGCCGGTCAGGCCATCCTTGTTACGATTCACCAACCGAACGCCATGCTTTTCGAGAACTTCGATCGCCTCCTCCTGGTGCGTCGAACCCTGCGAGAGAGTGTGCATCGGTTGCTCACAGACTTCGCTTTCGTACACGTAGCTCAAGGCCGGCGGCCGCACCGTCTACTTCGGCGATATCGGCAAGGTTCGTCCAACTTACTTCTCCACTTTTCGCAACGCAGCCGCCTCTGACATATCACGTGCTCTACAGGACTCTCACGTTCTCCGCGAGTACCTCGCCAGGAACGGCGCGATCTGCCCCGACAACGCCAACCCTGCCGAGTACATGCTCGAGGCTATCGGCGCTGGTTCCGGCCGGCAGGTCGGCAACAAGGACTGGGCCGACATCTGGAACGACTCTGAGGAGTTCCAGGTTGTCAAGCGCGAAATCGACGACCTTAAGCGCGACGGACTTGCCATGCCTGAGGACACAGACCCGTCGCTCAAGAAGGAGTGTAAGTGGCCTTTCGCACTCTCGTCGAGGATCAGTCTAACGACAGTTACAACGCAGACTCAACGCCGTTCTGGACGCAGTTCCAGGTCGTCATCTCGCGGACCTTCCTCTCGTTCTGGCGTTCCCCCGACTACGTCTTCACCCGTCTCTTCAACCACATCTCCATCGCCCTCGTCGTCGGCCTCACATTCCTCAACCTGAGCGCGTCGTCAGCTTCGATGCAGTACCGCGTCTTCGTCTGCTTCTTCGTGAGTCTTAACTCCTCCCTCCCGCCTCTCCGCCTTGCGCTGACCCTCCCCGACCTCCGCTACTAGGTGACCGTCCTCCCCGCGATCATCATGTCTTCCATCGAGCCCACGTTCATCCTGGCGGTGCGTAGGACTTCCTGGCGACTTAGGCGGACTCTCCAAGGTGAAGGGAAGCTGACCCGCCCTCTCCCCGCCTCTCACAGCGCATGACCTACGTCCGCGAAGCTTCTTCGAAGATGTACTCGCCCGTCGTGTTCGCCCTCTCCCAGCTGGCCGCCGAGACGCCGTACTCGGTCCTCTGCTCGATTGTTTTCTTCCTACTCATTTACTACCCTCCCGGCTTCAACACGGACTCCAACCGCGCCGGCTACGCCTTCGCCATGATTCTCTTGACTGAGATGTTCTCGGTGACGATGGGCCGTGCGTAGCCATCTCTCCTCTACCGAGAAAACTCCGCTGGTTGCTGACCTTCCCGTTCCTCCTGCTTTTGTTGCTCGCGTCCTTTGACGTTCGCCTCGTCCGATATGCGCCTTTCTTGACAATCGCAGAGGCCATCGCAGCGCTCGCGCCGTCTATCTACGCGGCAGGAGCCGTCAACCCGTTCCTGCTCGTCGTCTTCTCGCTGTTCTGCGGCGTCACCGTCCCGCGACCGAACATGCCTGGCTTCTTCCGAGCCTGGCTCTACTGGCTCGACCCGTTGACCTGGCTCATCGCCGGTCTCGTCACGAACGAGTTGCACGACCTCCGCGTTACGGTGAGGCGCTCTCTCTCCTCCTTGTGTCGGAGCTCGAGCTGACCTTCTCGTGTGCCTCGTTCGCATAGTGCCTCGACTCGGAGTACCGCATCGTTCAGCCGCCCGCGGGCCAGACGTGCTCGGCGTGGCTTCAGCCGTTCGTCTCGGCGGCCGGAGGGTACCTCGCCAACCCGGATGCGACGAGCAACTGCCAGTGTGCGTCTCGCCCTGCAGCTTGCCTCGCCCTTTATGTCGTGGCTGATTCACTTCTCTTCGTACGCAGACTGCCAGTACTCGGTCGGCGACCAATTCTTCGAGCCGCTGGGCCTCAGCTTCTCGGAACGTGGCCGCGACCTCGGCATCTTCCTCTGCTACTCCGTCTTCAACTGCTTCCTCACCGTCCTCGGCGCGACGTTCCTTACCAAGGTCTACAACAAGCGGTAGACGGGCGACGTCAACACCACCGACTTTCGCCTCGAAGGCCATGTCGACGCCTCCGGTCCCCCTTCTTCCGGTCTGACGACCCTCACACTCGTTCAGCATCTTCATAGACAGCCCGCCAAGTCGCGGCGGTATTCAAGGCGGTACTAGAGACTCCAAGACTTCATTTTTGTCCTCACTAGTTCGCTTCTCCTTTCGCTCTTCATCCCTTTGGCTCATTGCCTTCACAGCATTCCTTCTTTCTCTACCTCGTTCTTCCAACCTTCCCTTTGGACGTACAACGCAATTGAGGAATCAGCCAGCGTATCCCGGCTGCCTTCCCCTGCCTGGTTAGACTTCTGTATTTGACGGTGAAGCGGTCGTGGAACCTTCTTCGAGTCTCAGGATCCCCTCGAGGCAGACAAGGGAGCATACTCGCTGTTTCCGAAGCGAAGGAAGCGAGGAGAGCTGAGAAAAGGCCAGTTGTCTCCTGCGAGGAGGGTCGAGGGGTCGTCTGCCTTCCACCACTCGACGGCACCTGCTGGACACGCTCGCGAAGCCTCATATCGCTTCAGCTCGCTAGTCTGAGACGGTTGCGCGCCCTTCGATCCGTCCAGCGACGACCAACCCTTTCATCGCCTCCGCCCTCACGACTAGGCGACAACTCACCTCACGACGGCTGTGCGCGCTTCAGAAGCTTAATAGAGGACAGACAGGATGGCTGGACAGTTCCTGGGAGTCACGCCGCCCATCTCGGTCGCGCCGCCGACCGCCCGCGACCTCGAGGTCAGCAAGACGCTCATCCAGGAGCTTAAGGACAGGGGAATTTACGAGTCGGCGGAAGAGGGACGTAATCGGTGAGTATCGGTACTGGGTATTCCGACAATTCGGCAGGCTTGATGCGAGAGCTGACCTTGCGCGACTCGTCGTCTCCCTCCAGCGAGATGGTTCTCGGCCGCTTGAACAAGCTCGTGAAGGAGTTCGTCTATCGCTCATCCATCAACCACGGGCTTTCGGATGCGAAGGCGCGCGAGGCGTGAGTCCAGGTTCACGATCCGTCTCTCCTCCCATTCATCGCTGACCCTCCACTTCCTCGACAGCGGCGGCAAGATCTTCACGTTCGGGTCCTATCGACTGGGAGTGCATGGCCCAGGATCCGATATTGATACCCTGCTCGTCGTCCCCCGGCACGTTGAGCGCGAGGAGTTCTTCTCCCTATTCGAGCAGATGCTGAAGGAGACGGAGGGCGTCCTCGAGGTCACGGTGCGTTCCAAACGAGCGAAAGAGTCGCCATATGCTTATCGCTTCTTCTCGCAGGGCGTCCCCGAAGCCTTCGTGCCAATCATCAAGTGCACCTTTAGCGGCATTGACATTGACTTGCTCTTCGCCCGCCTCGCCGTCCCGACTGTGCCCGACGACCTCGACCTGAAGGATGACAACCTGCTGCGGAATATTGACGACCGGTGTCTGCGGAGTTTGAACGGATCGCGGGTGACGGACGAGATGCTGCGACTTGTGCCGGACGTGCCGGTCTTCCGAGAAGCCTTGAGGACGATCAAGCTGTGGGCGCAGCGTGAGTTGGCCGTGGTTTCCTCATCCTCGGACGCACTGATCAGACTTCTGCGCAGAGCGAGCGATCTACGGGAACGTGATGGGCTTCTGCGGAGGTGTCGCTTGGGCGATGTTGGTTGCGCGCATCTGCCAGCTGTATCCGAAGGGCTGCGTTGGCAGCATCATCTCTCGGTGTGTCACGGGTCTTGTCTCCGTCACGTGCGCTCGTCGCCGACCGCAAGTTTGCGCAGATTCTTCATCATCATGCATCAATGGCAGTGGCCGGCGCCTGTTCTGCTCAAGCCAATCGAGGAGGGTCCGCTGCAAGTCCGCGTCTGGAACCCAAAGGTGCGCACGCATCACTACCTGATACCGGCGCCGCGTGCTGACTTTCTGATCTCGACAGCTGTACCCCTCCGACCGCTCTCACCGCATGCCCATCATCACGCCTGCCTACCCTTCGATGTGCTCGACCCACAACGTCACGCTCAGCACGCAGCAGATTATGACGGCCGAGTTCAAGCGCGCCGCCGACATCGTCGACAAGGTGTTCGTGGGTTCGGCAAAGTGGAGCGAGCTCTTCCAGCCTCACGACTTCTTCAGCAAGTACCGGTACTACCTGCAAATCACCGCCAGTTCGGGCAGTGCCGACGTCCAGCTCAAGTGGTGCGTTGTCGACCTTCCTCTCTCGCAAATCTGCATGCTCACGCAGCGTTCCGCAGGTCCGGCACGGTCGAATCTCGCATCCGACAACTCGTCATGAAGCTCGAGTACGTCGACACGCTCCTTCTCGCGCATCCGTTCGTCAAGAGCTTCGACCGCGTCAACTACTGCATCAACGAGGAGGAGCAGCGGGCGGTCTCGATCGGTGAAGTGCCTGCGGCCGTCGACAAGCGGACAGAGCAGGACTTGATTGCAGGACAGGGCGGGACGGTGTACACGACGACGTTCTACATCGGCTTGCAGATTGAGCGGAAACCAGGTGCGCCTCGCTGAACTCGTCGGAGACTTGCGCTCCTCCGCTGATCTTGAGGCGGCGCAGCGGGCGACAAGGGACCGCGGAAACTCGACATCTCGTACCCGACGAACGAGTTCACCAAGCTCGTCAAGATGTGGGACAGCTACGACCCGGACTCGATGGGCGTCATCGTGCGCTACATCAAGAGGTGCGCTTCGCCGGCTTGTTCGAGAAGGACGTCTGCTCATGCCTGCACGACAGCACCGCTCTTCCCGCATACGTGCATGCCGGACGAGAACCCGAACCGCCGAAGACGGGCGGTGTGAAGAGGGCAAAGACGAAGGTGCGGTCTGCTGACCTTGTCCCCGATCGCCTGCTTGCGCTTTCTGAGTACGCCATGGACGCCCCACTGACTCGCCTCGATCTCCCCGTTTCCCCGCTCTGCCCGCACTGACCCGTCCGCAGAAGGCGAACGGTACCAACGCAGCGACCGCCGCCTCGCCTGCTCTTGCCAGCGCCGCGACCGACGACAGCGACGCAGAACACCTCAACAAGAAGCACCGCGCATCGTCTTTCGTACCGGAGAACGCTACGCCCACCCCTGCAGGTCTGCCACCCGTCCCGGTCGACAATGGCCCGATCCCGACACCCTTGGAGAAGACGCGCGAGGCGGCCGAGGTCGCTGTCGGTGCGACTCCCATCGGCGAGACTCCAGGTGCTACTGCTATAAACCCGCCCCCGACCGCAGCCTCTGCTGCGCCCTCACAACCCTCGGTCACGCTTCCCGGCCTCAACTCGACTCTGCCTGTGGGTGAGCTGAACGGTTTGGCTTCGGCGGTAACGAACGGCGGACCGCAGAACGAGGCGGCGTTGATGGCGGGCGAGACGCCTGCCCCTGTCGCCGCCTCGACGGCTCCCGCATGAACCGGTTGGCGCGCTTGCGTGCCATGGGGACGTTTCACGCTTTCTTCTCTGCATTTCGTTCCAATTTCTCTGCACATCCATCTCACAACGCACACAATCTTTCGACGACCACCTCTTTCGCAACAAACAGCCTCGCCTTGCCTCGCATTGTACTCCCTCTCGCCCTCTGTCTGTAGTTCCTTTCCCTGTTTGTGGGTAG
This sequence comes from Rhodotorula toruloides NP11, assembly GCF_000320785.1. Taxonomy (NCBI): domain Eukaryota; kingdom Fungi; phylum Basidiomycota; class Microbotryomycetes; order Sporidiobolales; family Sporidiobolaceae; genus Rhodotorula; species Rhodotorula toruloides. The sequence continues at coordinate 218,464 of NW_015622979.1, read as the reverse complement.
TACATAGGCTGCTAATGGCGACCCCTGCTTTCCACTCGCCTGCGCGCTGTTGTCCAAAGACGAGTCGACCCGCTCGAGTTGAGGGACTTGGCCCCTTGACCTTCGCAACAACCCAACCTCGCTCCCCCGTCGACCATGCCGCCCACTCGCAAAGCCGCCGCCGCCGCACGACGCAGCATGTCGCGCACCAAGGAGGACGAGAAGCCCAAGGGCCTCGCAGCAAGGAGGAGTCGCCCGGCGGGTGCGAAGCCCACCATGGTCGACATGTCCGTCGCGCTGGACGTGTGTGGCGTCGTGTACCGTGTGCTGACTCGCTGGACTCGCTTCTGCACCGCGCGCTCGCCCGCTCGACCCGCCGTCGCCGACATCTCGCCATTGTTTGCCTCCCCACCTCCTCTCGCGACCCGCTGACAGGATCGCCGTGCGTTCTCTCGCTGCCTTCTGACGCTCGTGGACAACGTTATACTGACCTGCTTGCTTTCCAACATCGCTTGCCCGCCCGCGCCTGCCTTCGCACCGTTCTCGTGACCCTCTTTCTCGACATCCTCATTCAAATCGCCCTTGATATCGCGTCGCCCTCGCTCTGCGCTTCCAGGAGGCTATCGAGAAGGCTGGAGATGCCCATGACGGCGCCTCGAGGCCGCTCATCAAGAAGTGCGTCCGTTCCCACCCGTTCCCGGTCACCCAACGCCTTCTTCCCGTCCCCCTCGTCCCGCCTGTCGCCATTGTTTGTTCGTTGGGCCTGAAAAGCTTGATACTGACTCACTGACCGACGCAGGTTCATCATCAGCAAGTTCAAGCTCGAGGACAACGCGACTACCGACGGCCGCATCGCGACCGCCATCCGTCGAGGCAACGAGTCTGGCGTCTTTGCCCTCCCGAAAGGCTTTGGCGGCAAGATCAGGATTGCTGAGGATGTGCGTGCTACTCTCCGCTCGCTCTTACGGGCACACGTCGAGGCGTGGGAGCTGAACTGACCGGGCCACGTTCTGCAGGGTGACAAGCCGTACGTCAAACCCAAGGCGGGCTCGAAGGGCACGAAGCGCACTTCCACCGGCACGAAGAAGGCGCGCTATAGCTTCATCTCTCCCGCTTCACGTCAACAAGCCTGACCGCTTCCCTTCCACCTCGCAGACTGCGACCTCGTCTTCGAGTACCGCGAGGAAGCCGCCTGCCAAGCGCACGACCGCCAACTCGACCGGTACGGCGAGGCAGAAGCAGAGCGAGGGAGGCAAGCGGGGTGCTGCCAAGGTGCGTCTCGCCAATCGCGATGTTTCCAACGTCTTCCCGTGGCGATGCCGCAAGTTGCTCAACGCGTGCTTTCTGACTGATTTGCTCTCCATAGACCAACGCCAAGCGCGGTGCCACGACCTCGACCATGACGTCCTCTAGGGTGCGTTCGCGCTGCTTTCGCTCGCCTCCCGGATCGTACCGAGCACTGGAAACTCACTTTTTTTTTGCGACGGTAGAGCACGCCAGCGAAGAAGACGGCCAGCAAGTCGTCGCCGAGGGTGAGTGACGGATTGTCCTGCTGCGTAGCGAGATGGACGGCTGATTCGCCCTCATCCGCCTACAGAAGACGACCTCGAGCTCGTCGAGGCGTGCTCGTAACTGAGCGCGCTGCTGCAGCTTCGGCCAACCCGTTGACGCCCACTCTGCTCACCCGCTCACCCCGAGTCCACCTTTCGCCTTTCCATCTCCCCACACGGACTTCTCATCTCTGCTCTGGTCTGACTGTACCCTACGCTCGTCTGTCTTTCTCTCCTGCGTTTGTGCTCTCGTCCACCTGTCGTCTTTCCTCCCTCCCCTCCTCTGTCTGTGCAACGAACTCTGTCGCTTTCAGCCTGCTTTGATTTCCGTGTGCGAGTAGGGCAGTCCTAGTCGTCTTTCAAGGCTGGGCGAAGCTTGAGAAGCGCCAAACGGAATGTTGAAGGGAGACAATCGCGAACAGTTGGCGAACAGCGAGAACGAGGAGGAGGAGAGCGAGAACCACGCCTGCGGACGCCGTCGCAGCGCGTGATTGTCATCTACAGCTCCATTGGGGTGCTTCCACTCGACCAAGGCCCGCCCTGCCAGTTCGCAGTGTGCTGTCCTTCGCCAACCTCTCGCCGACGACGCTCTCCCGCTCCCTCCGCCTTATACCCGCCAACCATGTCTGCACCAAACGTTTTCCGCCGCACATACTCGTTCCTGGTGCGTGCGAGCTCACCCAGCTTGGCCCATGCGGAGGACGCGAGCTGACTGCCTCTTCATCACTCGCCTCTTCCCCCCGCTCCTCGATCCGCCGTCGCCTCGCACCTGCTTGACCGAATGACTGGATGAACTGAATGGCACGGCATGGCTTGGCGCGTGCAGCAACGGTCAGCACACGAGCAGCCCGCCATCTTCTACTCGCTCGCTCTCGGCGCCGTCGGTTCGTCCCCCTCACTCTCCTTGTCGCCACGCTGGGTATCCAGGCTTGCTGACATGTCCATTCCGAGGGGATGTAGGTCCCGTGCTGGTTGTGGCTGTCCCGCCGATCCGGAAGCGGTACTTTGGGTACAAGCCGGCCGAGCGTATTCCTCAATCCTACCCTCGTACGTCCAGCTTCCTTTCATGCTCCTCGAATGCAGAGAAAGGACGAGCTGACCCATTCCCTCTTCGTCGTCCCTCCTCTCTACGCTTACACGCCGACTCGACGTCTTCACGATCCCTCTCTCCTGCCGACACAGTGCCGAGCCGACCAAGGCAAGCGACGGAGGGCTACGAAGACGGCTGGGAGCTCAAGGCGTAGGGAGGCTCGGGATACGCGGACGGAGGCGGGCGAAGAGCGGGCTAGACGGGTGCTGTGCATCGACAGACGATTCCTTCCACAGCGGCACACGAGCGGCGATCTGCGGCGCTGCTGAAAGCCTGAGCAGGGATTGGAGAGGTCTCTAGCGGAGTACAGCGCGATGCGAGACGGTGGATGACCAACGCCCGGCTATCAGAACAAACTGCGTTTCCAAGGGTCGAATCTACTTGAGAGCGGTCGCTGCCTCCTTGACCGCCTCTGCACCCTTGTCCGTGTCCATGTCTGCGGGCGAGATGCGAGTGAGTAAGGCTGCCGAGGAGACGCGAGTTCGTGCGAGACGAACAATTGTCTGCGCGGCGAAAGAGCTGTTAGTGCGCAAAGAGTGGCGTAGGGACCGCAGCAGCACGCACACTTGATGAAGCGGAACCCTTGCAGACTTTGTGCTGTTGCGTTCGTGGCGTGCTGTGAGATCGAAGCACGCGTAAGCTGAAGTCGCGACGAGCCTTGATGAAGGGGAGGAGCGCACGCATGCGAAGAGAAGGTACTGCGTGGTGCAAAGGACGGTCAACGTGTGGTGCAAGTCCAGGGAAATATGGGCGGACGTACATTCCGTGGTTGAACGCGCCAGGCTGTCGACGACGGGAGGAAAGGGTCAGCCTCGGCATGAGGACGAGCGGACGAGCGGCGAACCGAAGCGCATGAAGACAAGACTGTAATCCAGTAGCTCGTCAGTATGGAGTGCGCCGGGGCAAGGCAGCTCGTACGCCGACGCACGAGTAAGAAGCGAGAGCGAGGGTCATAGGTCCCGAAATAAACTTCGGGTCCTTCGAGGAGAGGTCGGCAATGGCGGCGAGAGGCAGTCCCCAGTTGGCGAGCGGTCTGCGCACAGATCAAAGCGACAAGATGAGTGAGAGGATGGATCCCGAGGCGAGTCGGCCGACTGACCCCCAGAAGTGCGTCGACATGAAGTAGTTGCGGGCCTCGGGCGACCTGCAAGGCAGAAAGAGCACTGATCAGCTCATCCCATCCCTTTCCCGTGTGTCTACGCGCTCCTCGAGGCGAGCAGACCGCCTCAAGTCCTGCGAGCGATGAGGATGGGGAAGCGGCGCACCTCGCCCATTTGAAGAAGGTAGACGCCACTGCGGGTCAAGCAAAGTCAGTGAAGCCTCTATGGAGCAGTTCCAACCGTCACGCACTCCTGCAAGCCTCGTTGGGAGATGGGGAGAAGCCAGAGCTGCCGAGCAGGTTGCTCTTGACCTTGTGCACACGCTCGCTCCTCTCAAAGGCTCACTGGGACTGCTGTACTGGCTTGAACCTACTCGCACTCTGCTGCCATGCCCTCCTCAGCCAGCGGATCGGACGACGAAGGCTTCGGCGCCGTTTTCGAGGTGCGTTCTTCTCCACTCGAATCCGCTTCGTACCCAGCTGAACACGCCTCGCCTTGCAGGAGCCGGAAGGATTCCGCCCTCCCACGCCTCCGCCAACCGTCCGCAACTACAAGCGGAGAAAGTACGGAGGTGTGGGCGAGCGAGTTGGTCCTGAGGAAGTTGAGGTTGGCTTGGTGTCGGGCCATCCTCTCTGGGGTGCGTACGCCGGATGCGAGGTAGACGAGGAGAGACTGACAGTGTCCCGCGAGCAGGTCACATCCTCTATCCCGCCGCCATCGCATTATCCCAATTTCTCGAACTTCACGCTTCGACTCTCTTGCACGGTCCAGACGGCCAGGGGAAGGGCAAAGGCAAAGCAGTGCTGGAGCTTGGTGCCGGCGGAGGCCTGCCAGGCTTGACGGCGGCGCTCGAAGGCGCAGGAAACGTACGAACCCGTCTTCCTCGCTTCTCAGCTTCGCTCCGTTGACCTGTCTTCAATGTGCAGGTCGTCATTTCCGACTTTCCTGATCCCGCTCTCGTCAAGAACATCGCACAGAACGTCGAGACGAACGTCAGCTCGCTCGGCTCGACTTCCGTAGCCGAAACCTGCGCCAAGGTCCGTCTTTCTCCTCCCCTCGTGAGGGACAATCCAGCTTACGTCTTGTTCGCTCGCACAGGGTTTCACCTGGGGCTCTCCCGCCGACTCGCTGCTTGAGGTACTAGGCGACCCGTCCAGTTCACGCAAATTCGACCTCATCCTCCTCTCCGACCTCGTCTTCAACCACTCTCAACATGCCGCCCTCCTCAACACCTGTCTCAGCTGTCTCTCCACCACTCCTCCACGACCATCCGCGCCAGCTCCCGAGACTGAAGCGCCCGCACAACCACCATGCGACCTCTCCGACCCCTCAACCCTCGCAACTCCCGCCGTTCTCTGCTTCTTCTCCCATCACCGACCATGGCTCGTCGACGCGGATCTACAGATCCTTGACCTCGCGCAAGAGAAGGGTTGGAAGGTGACGAAAGTGTGGGAGGATCCCGAGGCTGGCGTGCGTTTTTCCGTCGTTTCTATCGTTTGGAAACGTTGCTGATGATTTAGGTGTGAGCAGCCTGCATTCCCGGAGGACGGTGGAGATCTTGCGATACGGAGTACGGTGCATGGGTGGATGTTCACGCGCGAGCAGTAGAGCCGCGCAGCTCACCGGGTAGATTTGCAAGGACCGCTGCCTCACGTATCCCGCTCAGCAGCGCGCCTCGTCATCGACAGCGCAGAAACAAACCAACTGGACACGATGACCCTCACTGAATGAAGCGCAAGTCGGCGAGAACAACCTGTTCCGAAGGAGACTCCCGCGTCGAGAGAGCTACACACGACCCACACAACCTCTCGAAAGACGCTTAGACGACGGTGCCGGCGTTCGAGGCGATACGGGCTGTGGATCGTTCGGCGAGTCAGTGCGGCTGGCGAGATGAAGGAACAGGGATGGAGACTCACGCCAGAGGTCGGCGCACTCCTTCGCGACGGGGCCTTGGATGGCCGAACCCTTCATCTCACCCTTGGGGTTGACGATAACGCCGGCGTTGTCTATTCACGAAAGGATCAGCAAATCGGTTCGAGGACGGGAGGAATGAGGAGACGCACCCTCGAAGTAGAGGAAGACACCGTCACGACGGCGCCAGGCCTTGCGCTGGCGGACGACGATGGCGGGGTGGACTGGACGAAGGGGCGAGGTTAGTCAGTACGCCGCTTCCCGACTTTCGCTGGCCTGCTGTTCCTCCTAACCCCACCGGCTGCGCCTTCCTTCACCGCCACGCGCCGGTCCGCCTTTCGCGCCTTGAAGTGCCATGTCTGCTTTCACTCCTCCACCGCGAAGCGCCATGCCTGTTCCGCATCGCCGCCGTTCTCCTCCGCCGATTCGCCCGTTCCCTCCCTCCTCGCCGCAGTTCCCGCACGAATGGAACGCAACACACCCTTCTTCCTGAGGTCGGGCTTGCCCTTCTTGACAGTGCACATGCACTACAGAGGCGATAGATCGTCAGCAACGTCGTTTGTGAGCGAGATCTCGAGGGAGGGTGAGCTCACCATGTCTGTTGGAGAGCAAGGGGAGCCGCGGAAAGGGCAGTGGCGCAGGCAGGTTCGGCGAGGGTCGTAAGCGTGTCGAAGAGCAGATGTGGCACAATCAGGACGGGCGGAGAGCAAGAGGAGGTGATCGAGGTTGAGTGGGCGGCGGAGGGGCGAGCAGAGTTGGGGAGAGCGTGGACATGCGGAGACAAATCGTCAGCGCCGTCCTCATGCTCTTCACGTGCAAGCACACGCACCACCAGCAGCAGCAGCCGGGAGACGGTTGAGGCGGGCACCCGAGCGAGTGACAGCAATGACCTGCGGGCGCCAAACGGTCAGCACTTCGCCCGCGCATACGTCCAGCGACTCGTCGCAACGCACGTAGAGGTTCTTGGCACCCGAGTTGTCGGCGCAGTTCATGACGGCGCCGACGGGGAGAGCGAGGGTCATGCGGAACTTGTTGCCGGCCGAGCCGCCGCGTCCACGTCCAGCAGCCATTGTTGTCTAGTCGGGTGGGAAGGGGAAGGAGGAACTGCGCGCCGGTACACGAGCGAGACGACGAGAGCGAGGTCAGCTCAACGCGGTCCTGCGAGAATTGGGGACGAACGCTGCCCCGATGCCGCCCCCTGCGCGCCTGTTTGCCCGATCTGACGGCACTCTGGCTGCTCCTGCACCGTCCTGACCCGTCCACACGCCCACCTGACCCGTCCTCGCTGCGCTACTCTGTCCCCGCCGAGTTTTGCGCTCGTACGCCCTCGTCCGTCTCGCGCGCTGGGTCCGCCTGGTCGCTGGTTGGCTGGGCGGTCTGGCAGCAGCAGCAGCCATCACGAGCAGCAAGAAACGCAGCCTCACGTCGAAGGTTGGCCGAGTGACGGAGAAGACGAGACGAGCGCGCGAGCCGCAAGCTCTCCTCCTCCTCGACAAGCTCTCGCCGCTCGACACACCGCTTGTGGACTGGATTGCGCGGGTTAATCGCACTGCTACAGCTCGCACAATCACACCAGGCTTTGTCGCGCGCCCGCCCGTGCCCTCCTCGCCAACTTGCACCCGCTCACTCCTCCCAAACACCTCGCTTCGACTGTCGCTCCACAACGCTATGCAGGGCGTTACTTGCGACAACAGCATCTCCAGCGACCCTCTTGACGAACTGCCGACGGCTTGGCCAGCCCCAGCCGCGCTCTACGCCTCCGCCTTACCGCCTCCCTGCCATCTGCCTCGTCGGGTTTAGCCGATGGCTCAGGTTTCACGGTTGGAAGGAGCGATTGCGCATCGCCTCGCAACTCTGTCGGCCGAAGAAGAGTGCTGATGCAGTCAGCCGCCGTCGACACCTCGCCGTCGACAAGAGCAGTCGACTGCTCGCTCGACCTTCGCTCCACCTTCGTCGGCCTGACAGACGGGCTCGTCCTGTCATGCAATGGCACAGCGCACTGATGAAGCACTACAAGGATTGACACTCGTCGAGCCCTGGCAGGGAACGATGACGGGTCCCTTCCCAGCCTCCTCAGTCTCCGTCCTTTGTGCGCTCAAGCGAGGCTCGATCCGCAGGCTCACTGGCGTTCCGTCTGCTTCATTACTCCCAGAGGAACGTCGTTGCGGCCCTGCGGTTCTTGACCTAGCTCAATTGCTCTCGTTCCCAGCCTTCCCTCTTCGAGAAGCGGCTCTCATTCCGGCCGCAAGCCTTGCCGGCTCCTTCTTCCCTCGCATGAGGTCGGACGTCCAGCGACGTCGCCTGTGCACCTCTCGCCGTGGCGAGAGACTTCTCTTGCTCGTCCCACAACCACTCCCGTCGTCGAAGGCTGGCAACTCGACGACCTTCCCGACTTGGACTGCCGCTCAACCTTGTCTGTCCGAACCTGCGTCGCCGGCGCATCTGACAAGCGGATGAGCTACCCAACGACGTCCTGGCGTCCGCACCAGTCCGACTCGTACGCCTACCCGCCTGCCCAGCCAGCTTCGTACGCTCCCTACCCGCCTTCTTCCTCGGTTCCTCCCGCCGCCGCCGCAGCCCCACAGAACCCGCACCCGATGTCCCAGCATCCGCCACCGCCTCAACAGCACTATCACTCGCAGTCGGCGTCGCCGCCCAGGAGCTTTGGCGGGTTCGGGTCGAGCCGCAGCGGAGGAAGGGAGATGGGCAGCGCAGCGTCGCTTCCTCCGCTCGAGGCCCCGGGGTCGTTCCCATACTCTCAGCGAGGTCCTTATCCGCCCTCGCCCGTCTCGCCCTCGTACCCAGGTGGCATGGCGGGTCAGATGTCGTCCTCGTCCAGCTACACGACTTCAGGACCATCAGGAAGTTACTACAGTTCGCGTCCGCCACCACCTCCCGAGTCCTACATGTTCTCCAGCTGTCCTCCCAACGTCTCGATGCACCCGCCGCCCGCTCCGCCTCGCACGCCTCCGCCCTCAGCCGGCCGGAAGGAGCGAGTCCCGTCTGCTCAGGGGTCCTTCGCGCAGTATCAGCCCGTCGCAGTCTCGTCAAAATCGAGACCGCCGTCGGGATACGGAGCGCCGCACTCGTATGCGCCACGGGCGGACGAAGGGAACTACCAGCAGCAGGCGCAGTCGGAGGACATAAGCAAGGTGAGTCTCCTTCTCCTCGTACTCTCCTTCCTTCGCTAAGTCCTCGCCTACAGTTCTTCCAAGAGATGACCGAGATACTGGGTCCCGAAGGACTGGCTGCCATCTCTGCCTCGCCATCCTTCCGCCAACAGCAGCAGCCGTTCGAGCCACAACCGCCTCCTCCTCCCTCGCGGCCTTCACATAGCTCGTCGGCGTCGAACTCACGACCGACTTCGAGCAAGTCAGAGGCAAAGTACAACGTCTCGGGCGTGCTTTTGACGGAGGAGGAGTACCGCGCACTTGCGGACTCGCCCTCCCTCGCGAGACGAAAGTCGTCACTCCGCACCTTTGCGCCCACTCAGTCGCTCGATGACACATTTGCGTACGGTGTCAATCCCTCGTCAACATATGAAGCCTCGCAGTCCGCCTACCTCGACTTTCCCCTCGACCTTCAAAGACCCGCTTCGGCTCCCCCAACTCCCGCCTTCGAGCCTGAAGCCGTCTTCCACTTTTCAGCGTACGGGTCGTCAGGCAACTCGCCACCACGAGGATCTGCCCCGCTCAATCGCCGACGAGGTTCATCGCTCGACCCGTCCATCCCTCGCTCATTCGGCTCGTCCGGCCTCGTCGGATACGCGCCGCCTCAGGAGTATAGCTACGCCCCACCGCGAGCTCGGACTCCGCCTCAGCAGCAGCAGCGGAGGCCGTCTGCCTCGATGCAGGGGTGGACTTATCCCGAGACGCCGATGTCTGCGCCGCAACGAGGTTACTACGCCCAACCTCCGCCTCCTTCCGCCTATACCCCCTACCTGCGCCACCAACTCGACCCCATATCTCCTTCTCCCGCTCCGTCGTCGTCTCGCTCTGCACCGACGCCGTCCACTCCCTCGAAACCGACTGGCGGAAGTCGACGAGCGCGAGGCGGCAACAAGTCGATCTCGTTCATCAACTTCTCGGCTGCCGACTCCAAGACGCTCTTGAATGGTGTTGCGCCGAGCGGGAGCTCGAAGAAGCGCCAGCGGGACGAGGACGATGGACGGAGGGAGGCGAAGAGGACGGATGTTGGGGCGAGGGAGTGAGTCTGGCGGGCTGCGATGCCCGGGTCTCTTTCTATCTGTCTTTGTAGAGCACTATGCATCCGTTACCACGCCTCCCTGGCGTTGTGCAACTTTGACATCTCGCAAAACCAACTCGACCCCTAGTCCGGACGAGTCTCATCAAGGTTGACCTCGTCCTCCTCACGCACGCTCGCTGGGCTCACCGCTGGACCGGACACGATGGCAGAGAAGGAAAAGACACCGCTTCCCGAAGCAGCACACGGCGCGCTCACTCCGCAACCCGTCGCACCCCCCCCACCCGCCGCCGACTCGACTGGCGAGGCAGCTCTGGAGGCCTCCCACCTCGACGCAGAGCTGCCAGACGAGCTCGTATACAAGCTTGTGCTCAACTTTCGCGGCAAGAAGCAGGAGGTCAAGGTCGTCGAGTCGGACACGGTGCGTTCTCCTCGTCCCCCCACACACCGCTTGGAAGAGCGAAACTGACACCTGCGCGCTCATTGATAGGTGGGAGACCTCAAGCAGTTGCTCTGGAGTCTGACGAACGTCCCGCCCGAACGGCAGAAGCTGGTTGGGTTGACGAAGGGGAAGCTGCCGGGAGACGAAGAGGCCGTTGTCAAGCTTGGCCTCGGGGCAGGGGCAACGACGGGCAAGCTGAAGGAATTCATGATGATTGGGACGCCAGAGGGTGAGGAGGCCAAGGCTATAGGGCCATCTGAGGTGCGTGGATATGCCCCTTCTCCTCCTCCTCGCGCCCTACTGCTCCTCCTTCCACGCCCTATGCCTGTCTCGCGCCCCTTGACGTTCTCTCACACGCTCCAGCTGCTAAGAGCACTGACGAGAGCTCTGCGCTGCAGAGGGAGGATGGCGACTTGGACTATTCGACGGAGGCCTCGAAGCTCAAAGCCTACATGGCCGTCCAGTCTGTCCGGAACCGTCGCAAGCTCAAAGAGACGGCCGAGAAGCTCGAGATCAACCTCATCGCGCCGCCGCGACCAGGGAAGAAGCTCCTCGTACTCGACCTCGACGGCTGCATACTGGACACGACCTGCTGGAAGCACCAAGAGTTCGGGACGGAGCTCTTCCAGCGACCCTACCTGCACGAGTTCCTGCGCGCCGTCTCGCCCTTCTACGATCTGATCGTCTGGTCGCAGACCCACTGGCGATGGCTCGAGACCAAGATTGTCGAGCTGAATGTGCGTGCGATTTCCTCGCGAACGCTTGCTGTCCCCACCCGGTCTCCTCTATGTCCTTGCTGATCGCGGGCAACCCGCAGATGATCGGACCGTCGAAGAAGGGCGACTACCACCTCGTCACGGTGCGTTGTATTCTCTCGTCGCTCTTCACTGCATCACTGCTGACACCGTGCGCGCATCGTTCCCGCCTCAACGCAGACGCTCGACCGCTCGCCCATGTTTTCGATCTACAGCGAGCGCGAGGGCAAGGCGTGGAAGCACGAGGTCAAGGCGCTCGGACTGATCTGGGCCAAGTTCCCGGGGCAGTACACCGCCGAGAACACGATACACGTCGACGACCTCTCGCGGAACTTTGCGCTCCAGCCGAAGAACGGTGCGTCCCAGTCAAGTCCGCACGCAACGTCGCTTCGTGTCTGACCCGCTCTTTCTGCACAGGTCTCAAGGTTCACGCTTACAAGGACGCCTTGACGAGGGACCGAGTAGACACGGACAAAGAGCTTCTTTACGTCGCGCGGTAGGATGACCTCCCTCACTCCGCAACTCGCTTCGCCTGACCTTCCCTGTTCGCAGGTACCTCCTCCAACTCTCCCTCGTCGACGACTTCCAGACTCTCGACCACTCGCGCTTCCGCAAATCCAAACTTCCTCTTCCCGACGGCGTCGCAGATCCGCTCCGCCTCGTGCGAGGCGAGGAGGAGAACTAGACTGTCCGCCTCGCCCTTCGATCGCTCTTCGTCGTGCGCCCCAGCAACCGCATACCCTTCGCAATTGCTTTACCCGCCTTCTTGTCGTCACATTTTGCATTGCAGTCTATCTCGAGACTCGACACAGCGCCTCCCGACATCGCCTTCGTCCGCGGACTCTCCGGGCCCGCTTCTTCCTCGCTCGCTCAATCTCTCGTCCTTCTCCCTCCTTTGCGATTGTGCCCTCGCTCACGTTCAGTCTTGATCATGCCCGTCATCTTCCCTGACGAGCTCGAGGGCGGCCTCATCGGCGTGCGTCCCCTTTCCTCCTCCTCTTTCTCCTTCCTCGGCGACTCCGTCGCACCTCCTGACTTCCTGTCTGCTTCCCAGCGCAATACGGCCGCTAGGAACCTCGTCTCGAACGCTCTGCGACAAGCCGGTATCGACCAGAACTCGCGCTTGCTTTCTCGCAGTGGCAGCGGGTCGATCCAGCAGCAGAGGGTGGATTTATTCTCCCTTCCTTCGACGAGGTAGAGCTGACGAGTGCGTATCACAGCTCTACATGGATCAGTACGCGCCCGACGAGGACGGCTTTATGCACCACCGCACGCTCGATGCGAAGACGGGCCACACGGTGCGGTCGTCCGTCAAGCACAGTCTGCAAATACGATGCTGACCTCGTCAGTCTCTCACTCACAGCACGACGATGTCAAGAGTCTGTTCTATAACCCGGACGCGCCGGCTGACAAGCGCATCGCCCGAGTCTCAACGAACCATGACCATCACCAGGGCTCGCTCATCTTCAAGGACAAGAAGGTAGACCGTATCCTTACGCCGGCTACAAGCGACACGGACGACGAGGACGAGCCGCTTCGCCAGAAACTTCCGTTCGGAAGTCTCGGTCTCTCGGGCCCTTCTTCTGCGGGTCTTCCCGTCTTTGCCGCTCCTGCGCCCGTCGACCTTCACCCCGAGGGAACGCCCAAGACGCTAGACGACTTGCTCGACATCCTGCGCCAGCACAGGCCGGGCAAGAAGATCATCGAGATCGCGGGAGACATCGACATCAAGGAGACGTTCGTTACGACGGCAATCATCCACGTCCACGGCATTGGACCCGCTCGTCGTGCGTTAACCTCCTCGAGGAGTTCGTCAGGTTTGGCTGACAGGTTGGCTCGCCTGCGCAGGTCCCGTCCTCGCCGTCTTGTGCAGGCGTCTTCCGAACAACCACATCATTCTTGCGCACCCGGACTGGCAGCTCGGCGACAGCAGTCCGACCGACAAGGTCCTACTGTGCGTCCGCTCGAAGGTCCCTCCAGTAGCGAGACTAACCTCGTTCTTCCCTTCCGCGAAACAGCCTGAAGATCACCAAGCAGATCCATGTCCACATCCAGTTCAAGCTCGAGATCCGGGTGTAGCTGCGTCCTCATTGGCGTTCTCTTCCTTCTCTCGTTCAGCTCCGTGCAAGGTGTACGACTGTTTCGGATTGCTCAAAGTTGGTGGTCAGAGTAGACGACAGAGAAAAGGCGCGCGAGAGACGATGGGGACGATGCTGGTATGCTGAAGGAGTCGAGCGAGAGAGAGCCGAGGAGAAGGATCAGGCGGTGCGGAGTATGACATGGACGCCCGAGTCGGTCGAGACGATGTCGGACAGCTGGCCGACGTCGAGGGCAAACGCGGCGTCCTCGAACGGCTTCTGCATCTGGTTGCGCCCGAAGAAACCGAGATCTCCGCCGTCCCTCGCAGAAGAGCAGTCGCTCTCGGTGCTGGCGAGCTTGGCAAACGTCGCTTTGAGGTCGTCTGCCTCGCGCAACGTCTTTTCGTGGCCTTTGAGGATCTCGAGCGCCTCGTCCTTGGACCGGGTGATGTTGGCCTGACGCCAGGACGCGGGTCGACGACTGCCGCTGTGCTTGACGAGGAGATGCGACGCCCTGATCTTTCCGCCGTTGTCGCTCGACGCGCTCGCTCCGGCCGACGTCGACGACGACTGGCTCTGCTTGAGGTGCTCGGCGCCGGGGAGGGAGGAGAGGTCGGACGAGGCGAGGGAGTCGGGCACCTCCCAGCGCGACTCCTGCGTCGCCGTGTTGTAGAAGTAGGGACGCTTGCGCGAGTTGGAGAAACGGATCTCTGCGTGCGTGCAACAAGGCTCACGGTGAGCGTGCGCGGGCGAGACGGCGGTGAGAACAGGTTGAGAGAGATGACGGAGACGCGCCCCAGGACTGGTCCTGCGGGCCGTGTGAGCGGGTCAGCCCGGTTCTGAGACACTCCAAAGGGCTGTCAAACTCACTTCTGATGCCATGTTTGCCCGGTGGTGATGTGTAGCGGTGAGAGCGCTCCGCTCTTCCCCTCAGCCGACCGCTTCGACCGCTTAACCACCGCTCTGCTCGCTCTGCTGAGGCTAGGACTGGCTGGACTGTGCTACTAGCACACTAAGAACCGCATGCAACCACCACCGCCGGCCCGCAAACGAAACACCGTCCCCGTCTGCCTCGTCGTCCCCGCTGGAGAACCCCTCGTCGAGCAGTACTCGGCGCAGGTCATCTCGTGCGTGTGCTCATTGTTCTTGCAGTGACCGAGTGCTCACCCTCTCGCACCCACAGAGCCCTGCAATCGCTCCATCCCCATGCCCAGGTACATCCGCCTCACTCGCCCGAGCAGGCCATTGCGCCTCGCAGCCCTTCTGCAGGTCCAGCGGGTGGTGCACAGTGACGAGGACATGTGGACGGTGCGGTTGAAGGCTTCGATCCGCCGCAAACGGGACTTGGGGACGCACCGGCCTTTGTGCGAAGCGATGCGGGGTACCGGTCGGATAGGCGTACAGCAGGTCTGGCGGGCTGAGCAGGAGGACAAGCCATCTGAGAACCAGTCAAACTGACCGTGGCTTGCATCCCGCAGCTCCTCATCTCCTGCGTCGTTCCCTCGGCCCACGCTCTTCCCCTAAACCCGTTCCTTTCGCCAGAAGCTTTCCTCTCGGCTCTCCCGACCTATGTCCGACATTCCAACCGATCTTCGACGTCTCTATGGCGGTCGTCGACAGGTCTGCTACGGGCGATACGGCTGGCGCGGCGAAGATTGGTCGAGGGGTCGCTCGCAGGCGCGGGAGGGGAAGGTAGGGCGCAGCTGCCCAAGTACGTCGTGGTCATTACGGCGGATGACATTGAGAACATGGGCGGCGACGAGGTGTGGCTAGAAGACGATGATCAGGGCGAGACGTGGGAGTCGTTCGCGAAGAACTTTACGCGGGTGCGTGCTGCTTCCCTGTCTTTCCGCTCTTCCTGCATCTGATCTTATATGCTGCAGGGCCCACATTGCACGACCCTCTTCTCGCTCATCTCGTTCAGCTACACTCCCAATCTCGAGGCGTTTTGGAAGGAGGTGCGCAGAAACTCCCGCCTGCTAGATCGGTGACTCAGCTGACGCTCGCTTTACCAGTCCTCCGGCCGCTTCCCCGCCAACCTCGTCTACAACTCGCTCAGTCCCCCGCTCAACACCGCCTTCTCCTTCCCCCTCCTTTCACCCTCGCACGCCTGTTTCCTCATCGGCTTCTACAACAACGATGCTCGCCCGCCTCTCGCTTCACAGCCTTCCAGCGGCAGTCCCTCCCCTGCCAACACCGCAAAACGACCTGCGCCGCCTGATGCGACAGCTGCGAACAAGAAGGCGAAGCCTAATCCTCCCATATCGGCCTCCCCTCAGCTCCCCTCCGCCAAGCCAATACCGACTCCGCCAAATCCTTCTCGTACTTCCGTACAAGCAGCAGCATCGCTCCAATCTTCGCCTCCTCTCGCCGCCAAACCCTCACCCAACCCCGCCCTTTCCCACCTCCCGCCGAACGTCAACATGGAGAATGTCGAGCATTTCATCGAGGAGGTGAAAGCTGCCGCCGCTCGCGCCGGCAAGCCTCCACCGTCTGCGGCAGACTTGCAAGCTATCGCGCTCGCCGCGTACAACAACGTGAAGAACGTGACTCGCCAGACTCCCAGCTCGGCCTCGACCGCTCCCTCTACCGTTACTCCTGCCACGACCGCTCCGTCTCAAGCACCCTCGACGACCAACACCACCCCGCGCGCGACACCGACACAGTTCCCGCCTGTGAACCAGATGACCCGCGCGCAAATCGACGCGTTGCCGCAAATTCCAGTCGACATGCGTGCGAAAATCGAGGCGACGCTCGAGGGGATCAGGAGGAAGGTTGAGAGGGGCCAGTTGACGCAGGAGCAGGCGCATATGCAGGTTAAGCAGTTGCAAGAGTTGGCGAATCAGTGCGTTTCGAGCCGTTCTCAGTCATCTTGTACCGCGACCGGCTGACAACTTCGACGAGCCTAGACAACGACTGCGTCTCGCACAGCACCAAGCCGCCTCCGAGCATGCCGCAAAAGGCTCGTCAGGTCAAGGACTCGGTCTCAACATCCCGGTCGCAGCGTCCTCGACAGTCCAGCCAGCTCAACAGCAACCGCCGCCCCTACAGCGAAAGGACTCGCAGCGTGTCATCTGGCGAGGTCCGATCTCGTGGGCGTTTTCAGACGCGTCGGGCGGGCCGAAGAAGACAGAGTTCACCGTCTTCACAAGTGCTGTCCCGATGCAGCAGAGTGCCGTCAAGGATCTGTGCGCTTAAACCCATCCCGGCGCGAGTCAGCTAGCATGCTAATGCGCTTGCCCTTTCGCAGCGCCGAGGTCAAGCTCCCGCAAATCTTTCGCGTCTCGAACTTCATGCAGATCAAGATCGCCGCGCTGCAAGAGCTCGCCAACAAGCACACCTTGCCGGCCATCAGCATGATCCCTATACCGAGCAGCAACATGCCGCAGGACCTCCGGGACAAGCAGGCCGCAGCACCGGGCGGGCACAACAACGAGTCGCTGTACCGCATGTTTGCTGAATCGCTTGAGACGCGACAGAACGTGCGCTGCCAGTCTTCGCTGCATCGGATGGCTCGCTGACGCTTTGAAACGCAGTGTGGCATCGTGCGCTTCTCGGGAACGCCGAACGGACTCGTCCTCGTCCCCGTACCCGGACAGAGCAAGCTCATTGGCCTCGTGTTTGCCAAGATACCTCTGCCGGAAGCATGGTTCAAGCGCGACGATTCTGCCTCGCAAGCTCGACAACAGCAGCAACAACAGCAGCAACCCAAACCTACGCCCGCTCCGCAACCTCCGCAGCAGAACACCTCGACCGGCATGTTCTCCTCGCCCGTCGCCTTCAACCTCCAGCTCCCGACCAGCATGCCCTCGCACTCTCAGCAGCCTGCTCCCTTCGCAACCTCGCATGCGCCACCTCAGATGTATACACCCGCCCCGACGCAGCCGTTCAACCTCCACCAACCTCCGCCTGCGGACGTCCAGCGGCAGCCTCAAGCTCAGCCTCAGACGCCGCTGCCGCAGCAGCAGCAAATACCTACCGGCGAGATCGCAGGGATGGGCTTTGCCGAGCTGCAGCAGTTACTCGGGCCTGAGCAATTCGCCCAGATCATGAGCGGTCTCTAATCACCCTTCCTCTACTTTCTCGCAGTCGTTCACGCTCCATTGTCGTATTCTTTTCGCGTCGTTCGCGCTCGCCTGTCTTGCCAGCAACGAAGACTTCTTCGCACTTGCCCTCTGTTTTGCCGAGGGTAACTCGCCTCTTCTCGCCTCATTCTGCGTCCCTTCCTCCGCTGCCGTCGCTCTCTAAGAGTCAGCGCGTCCTGCGACAGTCGAAAGACGCCGTGCAAGCGAGCCGAGGTTGTCGTCCCCTTCGTCGCGGACCTCTTGAACCTCGTCCGCATCCTTGCTCCCGCCCACCCGCTTCTTTCGGCTTTGTTCTGCCTGCGTCTGAGTTGTAGCAAGCATGTAAGCCGTCGACGTTCTTCGCCTCCTCGCCGTATCGCTCGCTGACCGCGTTCACGCCTCATCTCCCTTCTCGCGCCGCGATGGACCGTCTCGCAGGCCGAAGCTCGCCTACGCCGAGAACGAGAAGGCGCTATGCTTCCATGGCCCTCTGATGTACGAGGCGAAGGTGTGCTCCCGCTCACGAGCTCTGCCAGATCCGCCAGCAACGACTGACAAGAGACGCGTCCGGTCCTCCCGTCGTTCTCGCTTTCCGCAGGTTCTCAAGGCGGAGTTCTGGCAGAAGGGGAGCAATAAGAGCGGCGCAGTCGGGCCGCACTACTTCGTGCACTACAGGGGGTGGAAGCAGACGTGCGTTTCGATCCCTTCCTTTCGAACCGCTTGTCGGCTCGCCTGCAGTGGTCCAGAGCCAGCTCGTCCTGCGGAAGTACTGACTCTTGTATTCTTCGCACAGCTGGGACGAGTGGGTCCCCGAGGAGCGGCTGAACAAGTGGAACGAGGAGAACATCCGCAAGCAAAAGGCGCTCATGGAGGCGCAGCGCTTGCGCGATATTGCCGAGCGCGAGGCAGCGAGGGCGGAAGAGGCGGCGAAGGCGAAGGGTGCAATGGGAACCGCTGCGATGGGCGGACGAGGGACAGCACGAGGACAGAAGAGGGGTCGTGAGGGCGAGACGGTGCGTTTGCGCTCTCAGTTCTACTATTGCCACTCGCTGACACTGAATGATTGGACAGGAGGACGAGTATATGAAGCGGCCGGAGATCAAGATCTCGATCCCGGACAATCTCAAGATCCAGCTCGTTGACGACTGGGAGGCGATCACGAAGAACCAGCAGGTACGCGTTCTCATTCGCCTTTCGCCACTGATCTGCATCGCTCACATGCCTTCTCACAGCTCGTCCCCCTGCCACGCGTCCCGAATGTCGATGTCATCCTCGACGAATGGCTGATCTACCTGCAGAACGAGGAGGAGGAGAAGAAGCGGTGCGTATTGAGCAGTCTCGCCCTTCTTCGCATGAGGTTGACCTGTTGTCCTCGCAGGATCGCGGCCGAAGTCGCCGCAGGAATCGGCCTGTACTTCAACAAGGCGCTCGGGAACAATCTCCTCTACCGGTTCGAGCGCGGGCAGTACCAGGAGCAGTACAAGCGGCTGCAGGGGACAAACAAGGGAATGAGCTCGGTTTATGGCGGCGAGCACCTCCTGCGGTTATTCGGTTCGTCTCCAGTTCGTTCGCGTCCGCTCCAGAGCTTCGACTGACTTTCGCTCCTCCGCTCCGCGCAGTCAACCTGCCCGAACTGCTCGCGCACACTTCACTTGATCCCGAATCGATGGCCGTGCTGAAGGACAACATCCAGCAGTTCCTGCAGTGTGTTCGCCTGTTCTCTTCATTGTCGAGCGTTTGGCTGACCAGCATTTCCGCAGATGGATGGACCTGAACCGACGAGTGCTCTTCTTGCCAGAATACATCGGCACGAGCTCGGGCTACCAGAACAACAACCGAGGATGAGGCGGCGAGGTGAGCTTGCGGCGATTCGAGGAGCAGGGTCTCGCGGTGTGTCCTTGTACATTGTCACAACAGATCTCAGTTCTAAGCCTCCTTGTGACCGGTTCGAAATGACCTGAGAGATTGCCAGCCTGCAAGCAACGCTGACGCTGGACAAGCTACGCATCGACCTCTCTTCCTCGTCGTACCTAGCTCTGAGCGCATGAGGTCAAACTGTCGCTTCTTTTACACCGACACCGCCGCATTCCGCAACCAGTCCACCCGTACGTCCTCCAGATGCTCATCAAAATCCCCAAGCAGCTTATGCCGTCCCTGCCGAACCTGTTCGAGCGCTTTTGTCGGCGCGGAGGAGTCGGCGAGGGATATCCGTGCGGAGGAGAGGGTGGTTGGTTGCCAGGCTGCTGAGGGGGATTTAGGCGGGAGGTAGGGCTGCGGTCGGAGGCAATGGTCAGAGGGGAAAAGCGAAGAGATGGGCGAAAGGACGCACAATGAGGGCCGGCTCGTTTGACGCCAGCTTCTCGTTGTCGACCTACGAACCAGATCAGCGTCAGTACAGCTCAAAAAGAGGGCTGAAAGGATGGGACGAAGACGCACGACGAGCACAACCGCCTCTGGTCTGTCCCTCCTGATCGCCTCGGCCATCTTCTGCGCGCCATTCGGGACTGCCTGGTTTCCTAATCGCTCATTCGCGACGTACAAGCCGAGAAAGACGAGCTGCTGCTGTTTGGCGTAGAGTTCTGCCTGTTCGAGGGAGGGCCAAGTCGGCTGAGATGAGCGTTCTTCGACGACGAAGCAACGGGCAGGACTCACGAGTCCCAGACCCGCTTCAGCCATCGGTGAGAGGTTGGTCCAGTGGTGCAGCAGCGGTACCGCGTCGGTGATGGTGCAGGAGGATCCAGCGACGGTCCCGATGAGCAGGCCGACACAAGTCGACGAGGGGAACTTGGCTGCGTGCAAGACCAGCTTAAGGTAGGCCAGCGAAGCGATCGAGTAGTCTACCATCGTCGGCAAGTCAAACGAGCGGGGTGAGCGAGAGCGAGAGAGCGCAAGAGGCGAAGGACCTCCTCGACAAAGGGAACAGCGACGACGAAGACTCTCTTCGCGTTCGCAGCGCGCCAGGTTCAGTCCAAACAGTTCGACGTTGCCAAAACTGCGTTTTCGGAGGTTGTGAGTGAGGGAAGAAGGGAAGAGGACAAGTTGATGCCGAGCGAGGGCTGCGATGTGGGAAACGGGGGCAAAAGGGTGTCGCGGGTGTGTATAGTGAGGAGACAGAACAAACGACAATGCAGCAGAAGACGCGCGGGGAGAGAAGAGAGAGAAGTCCCGCCGGCCGCCCAACTCGTCCAACCATCTCCCGCTCACGCCCTCCTGGTCACTCCAACGCGTGCAATCAACGGCCTCCCGCAAGTGCCTTCTGCATGCCACGCTTGAGGTGAAGGTTGGCGCGGCGGAGCTCGTCGGCGGACGAGTCCTCGATCTCGAGGCGCTCGAGGGCCTTGGAGAGCTCGGCCTCGAGGGCAGAGCGGTTGTGGCGCTTGATCTTGGACGCCTCGGGGGACTGGAGCGTCGCCTCGACGGACGCAACGTACGACTCGAGTTCCTGCCTCGCCTCGTGCTTGGCCGAGAAGTCCTTGTCCGCCTGCTTGTAGTTCTCGGCGTCCTTGATCATCTGGTCAATTTCGGCTGACGACAGTCGTCCGACCGAGTTGGAGATGGTAATGTTGGCGCGGCGGCCCGAGGTGCGGTCGAGCGCCGAGACCTTGAGGAGGCCGTTGGCGTCGATCTCGAAGGTGCAGACGAGCTCGGCCTGACCGCGGGGCTGGGGGGTGATGCCCGAGAGCTCAAACTCGCCGAGGAGGCGGTTCTCCTTGCAGGTGACGCGCTCGCCCTCGTAGACGGGGAAGGTGACGGTGGTCTGGTTGTCCTCGACGGTGGTGAAGGTGCGCGACTTGTTGCAGGGGATGGGCGTGTTGCGCGGGACGACGACACCAAAGACGTCGCCCTGCATGGCGACACCGAGCGAGAGCGGCGCAACGTCGAGGAGCAAGAGGTCGGCCGTCTTCTCCGAGGTCTGGCCGGTGAGGACGGCGGCCTGGACGGCGGCACCGTACGCGACGGCCTCGTCGGGGTTGATCGACTTGTTGAGCTGGCGGCCGCCAAAGAACTCGGAGACGAGCGACTGGATCTTGGGGATACGGGTCGAGCCGCCGACGAGGACAATGTCGTCGACCTTGGACTTGTCGATCTTGGCGTCCTTCAAGACGCGCTCGACGGGGTCGAGGGTCGAGCGGAAGGTCGCGGCGTTGATCTCCTCGAAGCGGGCACGCGAGATCGAGGCCGAGAAGTCCTGGCCCTGGAAGAGCGAGTCGACCTCGACGGTGGTCTGGGTGACGGACGAGAGGGTGCGCTTGGCACGCTCGCACGCCGAGCGGAGACGGCGGAGCGCGCGGGCGTCGCCCGAGATGTCGAGCTTGGTCTTGCGCTCAAACTCCTTCTTGAAGTGCTCGAGGAGCGTGTTGTCAAAGTCCTCACCGCCGAGGTGGGTGTCTCCGGCCGTCGCCTTGACGGCAAAGACGCCACCGGTGATCGAGAGGAGCGAGACATCGAACGTGCCGCCTCCGAGGTCGAAGATGAGGACAATCTTCTCCTTCTTCGACTTCTCGGTCGCCTCGCCGAGACCGTACGCGATCGCAGCCGCGGTGGGCTCGTTGATGATGCGGAGGACGTCGAGGCCAGCGATCGTGCCGGCGTCCTTGGTCGAGAGACGCTGCGAGTCGTTGAAGTAGGCAGGGACCGTGATGACGGCCTTCTTGACCTCCTTGCCAATCTTGGCTTCGGCCGTCTCCTTGAGCTTGGAGAGAACCATGGCCGAGATCTCGGCGGGCGAGAACGACTTGGTCTCCCCGAGGTAGTTGACCTGCGCGCGTGGGAGCCGGGTCAGCCTTCGGGAACACACTCCGCTCCTGTCGCCGCGGCAACGCACCTCGATGAAGGGCGAGCCGTCCTTGTCGATGACGGTGAAGGGCCAGTGGGTCATGTCCTTCTTGACCTCGGCGTCGTCAAAGCGGCGACCGATGAGACGCTTGGCGTCGAAGACGGTCTGCTTCGGGTTCATCGCGGCCTGGTTCCTGCGGGCGTGCACAAACTCGGGTCAGCTCTGCGGGGCGTGTACAAGACGGTCGCAAGCTGGACGCACTTGGCAGAGTCACCGATGAGGCGCTCCGACTCGGTGAAGGCGACGTAGGAGGGGGTGGTGCGGTTGCCCTGGTCCTGTATCCCGCAAAGACGCCCGGCGTTCAATTCCCGTCAGCACGCATTCCATGTTCCTCTATCCACCGCATGTAACCCGTCCAGCCGAGTAGCAAGTGAGGCGAGGGTGGTGGGTGGAAACGCACGTTGGCGATGATTTCGACACGGTCGTTCTGCCAGACACCGACGCAAGAGTAGGTGGTGCCGAGATCGATACCTGCGTGTCATTCGTCGCAAATGCACGGGGAGGTCGCGAGCGAGTCGGGAAGGGGGCCAGTCCAAAAATCGGAGGATGCGAGGTGGGTCAGCTGGGGGCGGTGGCAACTGGGTGGAGAGGTGCTGACCGATGGCTCCCTCGAAAACATCGTCGGCGGCGTTGCCCTCCACGAGCTGGGGGATCTGTGAGCGCGTGCGAGTGGTGAGTTTGCTGTGTTGGCGGGTGCGGGGTGAGCTCGAGCTGACCTCGTCCTCGGCAGACATGGTTGCTGGACTCGGGGGAAGCTGTGGGTTGCGTGCAGGCGAGTGTGAGTGAGCAGGTCGAGCCACACAACAGCCAAGCTAAGCAGGCGCACGGGGAGAGAGAAGGGGAGAGAGCGGGAGGAGGAGGACCAAGCCAGAGCGCGAGCCGCGACCTCGCCTCGCACCACGGCCACCCGCCCAGTACCGCGCTCTCACTCACTCTGGCAGTGTATTATATGCTGCAATGCACTCTCACTGGACTTCTCAACACACTCGCGAAACAACCGAACAAGCCGCGCGCCGTGAGGACGAGCGACAGCCGTTTTCTCTTCCCCTCTCGTTGCTAAGCCGCTGGTTCCAAGAAACAGTCTGTAGTGCATCACAATGAGTCCCTGCATCCAGTCCAGTCGAGCGTCTTCGTGAGCCATCAAGTTGTGGCGAGTGTCGCGGAGAGTACGGCGTCTTGACGGCCAGCTGCGAGAGCGCCAACGCTCCGGGCGAGTCCGTCTTCGAGCAAGCTTTGCGGTCGTATTGCATGCACTGTGAGAGGCGAGAGTGTGGGCGGCATCAGCTTCCCTTCGCCTGAGAGAGTCCGCCTAGGGCCGACAATCGCGGGGAGGACGGTGACCTGGTCACGGAGGTCGGGGATGGTCAGCGCAAGGTGGAGAGGCGGGGAGGGCGGGAGAAAAGCGGTGAGATTCACGAAGACGCGGTACTGCATCGACGCTGAGGAGGCGCCGAGGAGGCGCCGAGGTTGAGGAATGAGAGGCCGACGACGAGGGCGATCAAGATGTGGTGGAAGAGAGGGGTGAGGACGTAGTCGGGAGAACGCCAGAACGAGAGGAAAGTCCGCGAGGTGACCGCCTGGAAAATGCGTCCAGGACAGCGTCGAAGCAAGCTGGCCGTCCAGCGTGCGACCAGTCCATTGCCCAGAGCGATACTGAGCGACTCTCGTCGAGCTCAGCCTGAACGGAAGCAATCTGCGCGGCGTCCTTCTGCGTCCCAGCCTCGCAGAGAGACGCAGCCCGCGCGCTCCTCCGGCAGGGCCCGAATGCGGCCCGACCTGACATCTAGACAGTACAACCGACTCCAGCCAGCCATCGCGAGTCGTCCGCCGCGACTGCGTGATGTCGAGTCGTGCCGAAGGTCGATGTCAGCGACGACGAGGAGAAGGAGGCAACACCAAGCATGGGAGCGCATGCTGTCAAGCTCAGCACACTCGCAGCAAGCACCAGAAGCTAGTCCGAACCCTCTTGTCCAGCCAGATGAATCGCGAGCGGATGGTCCTCGAGCAACCCCTCGCCTCGCTCATCTCCCGCTGACCACCCACCGCTCATCCTCAAATCTACCAGACCGCTTCACTGAACACTCGCTAGTTCCCAGCTCTCTCCCTCGAGCCATTCACGCGGGCCTCCCGCCCCCCTAAATCTCTACAAACCATGCCTCCCTCCCCTCCCTCGCTCGACTCTTCCCTCGACTCTCTTGCAGCCGACATGCTCGCCGCGCGTCACACCGCCCTCCTTACGCGTCGGAGACAGCGGTCGCTCGAGGCGGAGGTCGAGTGGGATGAGCGGGATACGGCGATTAGGAGGGGAAGAGTCTTAAGAGCGGGAGGCGGAGGGGAGGAGGTGTGGGCTAGTATGGGCTACGGTGTGGGCGAGCACGAAGCAGCGGAAGAGGAAGAAGGAGAAGAAGGGTGGGCAGGCGGAACGTACCCCCAGCCCGAGGAAGAATGGCACGGCGGGTTCAACGAAGTCCCCGACGTAGTCATCGAAGGACCAGGCGCGACGGTCGATTACGACTGGGCGGATCCGGCTGAGGTAAGGAGGAGGCGGAGGCTCGGGAGCGATGATTGGGGCGAGGACGAGCAGAGGTTGTATGAGGAGATTGGCGCGGATGCGTTTTTTGGGTATGGGACGAGCGGGAGCGAGGATGAGGATGAGGAGTTCTCGGAGACGGAGGACG
The DNA here is from genome assembly GCF_000320785.1 of Rhodotorula toruloides NP11. NCBI lineage: Eukaryota > Fungi > Basidiomycota > Microbotryomycetes > Sporidiobolales > Sporidiobolaceae > Rhodotorula > Rhodotorula toruloides. Next base: position 193,777 of record NW_015622979.1, on the reverse strand, counting down.
ATAATGGCGATGGAGCGGGAACGGGCGACGGAGTCGTCTCGATGGACTACGACGCGCTCGCCGCTGCGGCCGCCGCGCCGCTCGAGTTCGCCACCCGCCTCGACGAGGAAGAGGCGTTCCTCGCTGGCTTGCGCGAGCGACGACTGGCCGAGATGGGTCAGGAGACGCCTGCTGCAAGACAGGAACTCCAGGCGCTCCTCTCCGGGCGTTACGTCGGCGAAGCGCCTCTCAACCCGTCCCCTGCACCGCACACCTCACAGCGCAGCCACGATGCGCCCGCGACCTCCATTTCGACCGACTTGAACGTCGCAGCCGCCGCACTCCTCTCGCAAGACCCGTCTTCCGCCCTCTCGTACACGTCCTTTCTCCGACCAGGCGCCTTCTTCGTCGGCGAGCAGTCGCTGGGGAAGAAGCCGCAGCCTTTCTCTTCGCTGCGGGAACCAGCACTTCCATGGCGCAACAACAGCGCGAACACGTCTTCGACCGCCCACCCAGCTTTCGCGCCTTTCCCTTCTCTCGGCGCGGCAGGGAGCGGCGGTATCTCCGACTCGCTTGCGATTCCTCGACCTTCACCGTCTGGTACGATTGAAGGCCCTCGGAACGCCATCACCAACTTTCTCCGCCAATCCGCCTCGTCCGCCTCCGCCTCTGCCTCCGGCTCACACCCCACTCCTTCTTCCTCCATATCATCCTCGAACCGCTTCGCCCCCTACGCACAATCCCCAGCTCCCGCAGCAACAGTAACACACCTCGACACCTCTTCCAACCCGCACATCATCAGCGCGACCCGGATCCGGTTCGGGGACACGACGAACCCCGCTGCGAGGGGTGATAGGGAGAGTTGGAGGGCGGTCGAGAGGGAGATGTTGAGTCGTGCGAGGGGGGTGCTTGCGGAGACTTCGGCATCGAGGGAGGAGGAGCGCAAGGAGGGCGAGGGGGTAAAGGAGAGGTGGAACGTCCAGGTGCGTTCCGCCCTTCAGTGCTCAGCGTTCGTCGTCTCTGACAAACATACAATGCTAACCCTTGCCGTTGCCGGACGTACAGGTCACGATCCAGTCCTACGAGCCGATGAACAAGCGCATCACGGGCTACATGCGCGCCTTCGGCATCGATGGCGGCGCACCCGTCTCGGCAACCTACAGCGACGTGACGACGCACTTCTCAGGCGACATCCTCCACCCCATCATCGACGGCCTCTTCGCTTCTCCGTCTCTCACCGGTTCCGGCGGCCGAACGGGCTCAGTCAAGGTCACCCGCGCGTTCGAGGCCGAGTCGTGGATCCAGCTTGGGCCGTTCAAGGGCTTGTCTAAGGCGGACTTGCTGGAGAAGTCGAGGAGTAGACAGTGGATCGAGGAGCAGACTAAGGGGTGGATCTTGTTCAGGTGGAAGGAGCAGGGCTTCGTCAACGTCGCTCGTGAGTTACCGTTTCCCTGTCAACTCTGATGACATGATTGGTGCTGACACTGCTTTTGCAGCCACCGACTCAGCTCTCTCCATCTCCGGCTTCTACCACGCCGCCCTCAACCGCCGAACAGGCGAGATTGAAGGCTTGTACTGCGACCCCGCCGCGACGCCCAACCAGCACCTCTTGCTCCGCCCGACGTCGAACACCAACGGCGCAGTCTCCTTCGGCGCCTTCGACTGCCGATAGTCTCCGCCTCGCCTCGTCCTCGCCTGCCTTGTCCCGTCTCACTCGTTCTTCCAGCCTTCTTCGCAACCATTCTTGTTCATCGTCCCTTCTACGCATCTTGCACACCCGTCCTCGCACTCGCATACCCAATTTCGACGATCGACCCTGTACACTTCGCTCACACTCGCCCGCACTCCGCCGCCCTTCTATCGTGCGCACTTCTTGCAATGACCAGCAACGTCTCGCGGTCCTCTATCTCGCAAGATTTGCACTCGGCGTTGCCGCGCATGTCGCGCTCGTCCCCGTGCGCCGTCCGCGGATTGTCCGGGATCACCTCTCCCTTCCTCGCTCGCTCTTTCTCCTCCTCCCCTCTCACATCGTCCGACTCGCCTTCTCGCTTGCTACCAACTGACTTTGCCCGCAGATCGACCCGCATGTCGCGCTACGCCCAGCGCCGCTGTGCGTCCTCTTCGCCTGGTCCGCGGACTCTGACCTTATTGTTTTCCCTTCGCTAACTCGTCGGTGGATAGATACGAGACCTGAACAGTACTACTACGACGATGCGAGGGGGCCGGGGAGTCGGTATCGAGGTGATGAGGACGGAGGGGACGAGGACGACGACACGGCAAGTCCTCGCTCTTCGTTTCATTTCCCATGTTTCGACCTGACGATGCAGTCCACAGGCCGTCGCGACAGACCTGTCTGCCCTGAAGCACCAGCAGCCGAAGCGAGGCGTCGTCTTTGGCGAGAACGAGGTCGAGGAGTTCAACGGCAGCGAGGCGCCCGATGCCATTGTTCCTGCCCGCTCGTCGTCCCGCATGGGCATGTCCCCTGCTCCGCCAGATGGGCGACGCTACCTGTCGCCTGTCGCCTCAGCTCCTGCTCAGCAAGGCATTGGTCGGCCTCGCTCGACGTCGATAGACGGTCGACGTTCGGCGCAACCTTTCCTCCCGCCTCCTCCGCCGCCTCAGCGCGTCGTCGTCAGCGATGCGCGGTACAGCATGATGCCGCCGCCGGTACCGACGACGTCGTCCGTTCGGAGCACGATGCGACCGCCCTCTCGCGACGACAGGAGCTACGGGCGTCCGCCTACGTCTTTCGCTCGCTCGTCAAACGCGTACACGTCCGACGAAGACGATGTCAGACCGCGCGGGAGCGATCGCGAAGACGACGACGACGCCTTCACGGCCGTTGCAACAGGCGTAGCAACCGACCTCGACATGGAACCTCCGACGAGACGCGAAGATCCTCGCGAACGTCTCATGACGGTCCAGCACCAGCAGCAGCCCACAAGCTATTCGACGTATCTCGCGGTCCCTCGTCCGCCCTCTCGAGGTGTCCAAGTTCGGCGCAGCATCTCTGGCTCGCCCATCGGTAGCGGTCCGCCTGACCATCCCCTCGACGGTCCTTCGCCCAACTCGCACGCTCGCTTCGCTTCCGTCCACACGCCTTGGCCTGCACCGACGTCCGCCTCAGGCTACGACTCGAGCGATTTCGACTATCCCGACGATATCGAGCCTCCCGCGGGCTTGCTGCTCCGGCAGCGGCAGCTTGCTGGCATGCGGTCGACACCGCCTGTCGCCGAGCAGCGCGGCATCGCTCGGCCTGTCTCGAGCGCGAGCTCGAGGATGCAGGTCGACGACTACGACTCGCCACCTCCGCCGCCCGCCTACAGAAGCAGCCCCGCTGCGCCAGCGATCGAACGCTACGAGCGGCCGCCGTCGCTCAATGCGGCAAGAAGAGCGGCTCAGCGTGACCTGCCGGAAGACTCGCCGATCGAGAAGGAGCTGATTGCTCTGCTCAAGGTGCGCCTAAGCCTGTACGCCATTTCGAGCAACTCCTGACGCGGGTCATGGCGAGCAGGAGCTCCAGTTCAGCCTCGCCCTCAAGGACTTTCACGACGCGCTGAACATTGGCGTCCAGAAGACGCTCGTCGCCGAGGACGGCATGGGTCACGCTTACTGCAAGGTCCACTGCAAGGTGCGGCTCGCACTCCCCTAGTCGGTTCGCCGCAGCTGACGCCTTGTATTGCAGCGCCTTCCGCGGCATGAGGACATCGAGCGGGAAGTACACCTCAAGCAGCACTGGGTGCCCATCGCAGGCAGTCGATGGGTGCGTTGACCTCCCAACCTTGGCCGGGTCTCGTCGCTGACGTCTCTCGCGCTCTCGCAGGAGTTCCGCACCGCGTCGCACAGGGTTACGGTGGTCTTCAAAACCGCAGCGCTTGCAGCGTTCGAGGCGCAGTTCCTGACGAGGCGGTAGACTGGGGGACTGTGTAGATGGTCTGAATGCATCGCAGTACGAGTCTAATCCTACAACACCGTGAAGAAGACATGCGAGAGATGGTCTAGTTGAATGCGGTTCGCCAGAGGTCCCGCCCCATCAGCTTCTCAATCCCGCCCTCCTCTAGCATGTGCACAACCCACTCTTTGACCTCTTCTGTCGACGCTCCTGCACATCGCGCGATGCCTGCGCCTTCTGGGTGGCCCGGTAATTGCGAGAAGCTCCAGACGAGCGAGTACGGCAGAGATTGCTTGTACTGCGATATTGCGGCGAAGGACGTGGAGAGGTGGGCGAGCAGAGGTGCAACGGCGGGACCGAAGAGGAAGAGGGTGGCGTAACAGGCGTAAGGTGCGACTCGAGAACGGTAGGTAGTCGGTAGTCGCGCCGCGTCTGTGTTGTCGATGCCTTCGCCGACGTCCCGCTCGATCTCGTCCTCCAGCAACATGACGTCCTTCGCTATCCGTCGACCTTCCAGCCAGATCTCGTTCTCGCTCCGGTACTTGTCGAACTCCCACTCTTCTCCGTTTCCCATCCCCATCCGTCCCGAGGTGTACCAGTCCAGTAGGACGAGACTACTCGTCCGGTCGAGAAGGTGGACAACTTGTCGTTGCGAATATCGAGCGCGGGAAAAGCAGGTGACGGGAGCCGGAAGGAGGACAAGGGTGGCGGAGGGAGCGATGGAGAGGCGGAAGAGTTGCTCGGTCGTGCTGGATTCGCTCAGGTGAGGGGCGTGCAAGTATCTCCCTGGCCGTAGCTTGAAAACCTTGGTCGAGCCTGCAGTTCAGAGCGAGATCAGCGGATCGAACGAAAGTGCGAGCAAAGAGAAGTGAGGCCGTATCAGCCTGCCCGGGCTTGGAGACGCTTGAAGAGCTCACTCACCTTGTGTCAACATTATCAGCGTTGCGCCCTTCCCCACCTCGCCCTTGAGCCGCACCCTGTCGCCCGCGACGAGTCCCCCTCCGTAGGACAACACGTACACGCACTGCACGCCCGGGAGGAACCGCCTCTTGGGCACGATAAGCTTGAGAGGGTAAGAGAACTGGATCGACGAGAAGTGCGCGTCCGATCGGTTGTCGAGCGAGACGGTGAGGCTTCCGTCGCCTGGAGCGAGCCGACTGTTCATCCGCTGAAGGCGATCGTGCGAGCTGACGAGGGCGGCACGAGGCTGTAAAGACTCTCCTAGAATGCTCTGAGCAGCGGCGAAGCGGACGAGCGCAGTCGAGCGAGACGAGCAGGATGGTCCAGACGAGAGGAGTGGACGAGGCGGGGCAAGACGGCGAGACTCGCGGAACGGGTCCTTTGGCTCCTCGATGACACGAATGCAATGCTTAGGTACTGAACAACAACACCTACGATTCTACAGACATCCGGAGCCGCCGCCGCCACCGCGCGACCCACTTCTCCCTCGTTCTCGCCGTCTCCGCCCCGCTGCGCTCCGTAGCCGCACCCTGTATGCCTAGGCCATCTCCCGTCGGGGCCTCTGCAGCCACAGCCGAACGCCAAATGTCCTCATCTGCCTCGCCGACATAGAGCGCCCCGCTCAGCGACTCGCTTCGTCGGTGTCCTCGAGCAGGCCTCGTCCTGCGCGGCATGTTGGGCAGAAGAGACGCCGTCGAACGTGCGAGCGGGTCTTCGGATGATGTGCTGAAGGGGGAAGAGGTGGGAAGAGCAGCTGTGTGTGCGCGAGCGGGTCGAGGGCGGATCTCGAAGCCGGGAGAGGCGGCGGAGAGACCAATCGAGAAGCCGCGAGGACGCCAGGTAACTGCGTTGAGAGAGTTTAGCGGAATAACGAGGGCAGATGGGCCGACGAAGCGCACCTGGCTCTTCCTGATCTGTCAAGTCTTCGACACCTTCCATCGCCAAATCTTCCGGCTCGTCTGTCCAACCTTCTCCCGTATCAACCTTCTCCTCACCCTTCGACGCTCCCGATCTGAGGCTAACCACCCAGACTCCCGCCAACAGGACGGTACAACCAAGCCCGACCATCCCTCCCTGCAAGCGAGACAGTGCGTCGGCTTGGCGGTAGTAGATTATGCCGGAGACAATCGAGGCGGTGTTGTAGAAGCAGAAGGAGAGGGGGCAGACAAAGGTTGGGCCGGAGAGGCGGAGCGCGCGATTGAGGTAGGCGAGCTACACAAAGGGCCGTCAGTTTGGTCTTGCTGCTCAACACTGCACGACGCAAACGCACCTGCAACAGCTCGCAGATGAGAAGCATGGCAAGAATGAGCCATGCTTCAATGCGATTGAACTGATAACGGCGAACGGGAAGGTCAGTGCGAGTTCGGCGGCAGCCGGCTAACTCATGCGCACCTGGTTCTTCCCTTGGATCGTCAAGATGACCAGATCTACTCCCGTTTTGGTGAAAAGCAAGCACAGACCTGCCAAAGTACCGGAGGTGGCGCCATACGCCGTTGCGAGCCATACCCGCGTTCGCTCGATTCTCTGCATCGTCTCTTCGAGGCTGATTAAGCCCAGCTTCGGGTCGTCGAAGCGCAATGAAGGTGGTCGCGGCTTCGTCGCGCGTTCAGGCGATACGGCGGTCGCTTGTGCAGCGTGTTTCGGAAGTAGAGGTTGCCGTTCGCCCGAGGCAAGCTGCGGTGTAGATTTAGCCGCGCCTAAGGGGGGCACGCTCCATCTTCGCTTCCTGACCGCCCTGCTGACCGCTCGAGGCGTCTTCGGCGTTCCAGGCGGGGGGTGCAGGTTCTCGAGGCGCTTGTTGAGGCGCCATTCGGCGAGATGGGCGACGGAAAGGGTGAAAAGGAGGCCGAGGGCGAGGAAGAGGAGGAAGAGAAGGAAGGCAGGGCGAGTGTACAGGGCGATGAGGCGTGGGAGGGAGAGAGTCGGCTCCGGCACAACTGCGAAGCGGGAGTCAGCTTTCGCTCAATAATGGCGTCCGGCGACACTCACCTCCAAAGATGCCGATGAGGGTAGCGCCGCCAGCGATGAGTAGTGAGCCCGCGACTAGCTGCGCTGAGAAGTGGTCGCCAAGGATGATTCGGGCGAAGAAGGCGTTCCAAAGGAGTGAGACGGCTCCTAAAGGTCCGAGGACGACGATGGGCAAGGCTCCGAGCTGGAAGAGCGTGCCTGCAGCTCATACAGTCAGCTTTGCCAGGTGTAAACCAGGTGTAAATGGGTTCGACAAAAGCGGCGACGCACCGAAAACATTCGAGACGATGAAGACGGCGAACCCGGAAAGCCACAACGGTCGCTGCCAATCCCGTTTCCGCTCGTCGGCCGGAAGCTTCTCGTTCGAGAGGTGACTTAGTCGCTGGACAGTCAGGCCTGCGATCGTAGAAGCGAAGGTCAGCAAAGACAGGCGATGTCGGCGCGCGAGTTGAGCGCACCGAGCGACTGGACGAAGCTCGAGACGAGTCCGACTGTGATCTGTAGCGGTAATAATGTAGTCAGCATACTCGCTGCAGCATCCTACGCCGTTGTCGCCGTACTCCCGCCCGGCCAAGCCAACCCCGCCAGACATTTGGTCGTCTCGCCGCCTCGCACGTCGCTCGTGCACTGCTGGCATTCTCGCACACATTTGGTGAGGTGGTTCGGAGAAGCTCAGACGCACCCCGGCCGCTATCGAGAGGTGTGGACCCGACTCGTCCCCCATCTCCGGCTCGAAACTGATGAAGCGATCCCTGGTCGCGTGCCGCAACTGCCGGGCGTATGGGTGGTCCAGGTGGGCTAGCAAGGGGATTTTGCGTGGGTGATAGTGCTCTTAGCGGTCCAGTGCCTTTACGCAGCGCAGATGGGTGAGGGAACGAAGCGAAGGGCCGTCGGGTGAGGTGTCAAGATGTTATTGCGGCGCTCACGCTGCTTTGGTTCTGCGGAAACATTCCGTCGTTGCACGCACTCTCATGGCGGAACACCGCGCCGGCAGTTGACGGGGAGATACAGCATTCAAGTCGCAGGAGAGGAGGAGGAAGAGTGCCGTCGAATCGAACACTCATTCGCTCTTGAGACCGGAAGCCTGTGCCACCCCGATTGGCGCAGCAAGGAGGAGTTCGAGCAGGAATTGCGGTAATGGCAGGCGTTCCAACGAGAGGAGCAGTTCGGTTGAAGCCAAGTTAGCAGGAGGTACGAGGCACGAGACCTCCGGCGACGCCTGCCATTTTCAAGCAGCAGCAATCCCGTTACACATCGCTGCACCTTCCTTGACCGCTAGACGAGTCTGCGGCCGGCGAACCGCTGCAATGCGACCGTGATAGGTCCGAAGGACGAACGAGGGGCACACTGTCCGCCGGAGAGCAGTAGGCTTTGAACAAGCTGAACTGAGTCGGCGCAGCACCTCTGGATTCCTCCACCGTTGATGCCTGGCGAGGGAGAGTGCCGGGCGGATGAGAATGGCGAGGAGGCGAGGCGCGACGGCCCGCGGCATCCGGGGGTCGACGAAGCAGTTGGCTGTAGCAAAGAGCGCGATTATAGCCTCTGGGACTCCTCAGCAGCCAGCCTGGCGGTGTGAGCACTCGTCGGCGGAGTCAACCCTCGGACAAGGGAAACCTCTCGCTCCGTCCTCTCGCTCTGCTCTGCTCCAGGACCAGCTGCAGGCTAGCCAGTGCTCAGGAATGGCTGCACCGATTGGTAATGGCGGCTCTGTCCCGCTCACGGTCAACGACGGCAACGCTTCGTCCGCCTCCTCTTCGCTCGCTCCGAAGCCGCACATCGACCCGAACAACCATGTGGTCATGCTGGACAATTGTGAGTGCATTTCCAAGAGTCTCGTAGGAGCAAAGCTGACCGCCCTCGTCTGCAGACGACAGGTGAGCTCTTGCTTCAGCTGCCCGCATTCTTCCTTCCGATCTTGCATTGTGCAGTACGGCGGGATGGAGAGGGAGCCTGTAGTGCTGACAATGCTTCTCTTGCGTGGGCAGCTTCACCTGGAACCTGGTGCGCTCTCTTTGTCGCACACTTCCTCCGTCCTCCTCAAGCTAACGCTGGCTTGACTCGCTCGCAGTACCAGTACCTCTGCCTCCTCGGCGCCAACATGACCGTCATCCGCTCCGACGCCCTCACGCTCGACGAGCTCCGCGCCCAGCACCCGACCATGACCCACCTGGTCATCTCGCCCGGTCCTGGCCACCCTCTCAAGGACTCTGGCATCTCGGTCGATGCGATCGACTACTACGCCGGCAAGATCCCCATCCTCGGCGTCTGCATGGGTCTCCAGGCGATCACGGTCAAATACGGCGGAGTCGTCGAGCAAGCCGGAGAGTACGTTCACGGCAAGACGAGCGCCATCTTGCACGACGGCAAGGGCCTCTTCAAGGGTCTCGCGCAGGGCGTTGCGGGGACGCGGTACCACTCGCTTGCGGCGCGCATCAACTCGCTGCCCGAGGAGCTGGTCGTCACTTCGCGCACCGAAGGCGGAATCATCATGGGTCTCCGACACAAGGAGTACTCGATCGAGGCGGTTCAGTACCACCCCGAGTCGATCTTGTCCGAGGAGGGAAAGCTCATGCTCGCCAACTTCTTGTCGTGGAAGGGCGGCAGGTGGAGCGAGCTTCCCGAGGTCCTCGAGCCGGTCAAGGGCTTCTCGGCATCTGCACCTCTTGCCAACGGTTCCGCTCCTTCGCCGAACGCCGTTCCGACGATCCTTCAAAAGATCGAACAGCAGCGCATCCTCGACGTCGCCAAGGCCAAGGCGACTCCAGGCTACAAGCCGTCCGACCTCGAGTCGCTCATCGCTCTCCACGTTCCTCCTCCCCTCATCTCGTTCCACCAGCGTCTCCGACCATGCGCGACGTCGACTTCTGCGACCTCGGCCGTTCCTCACATGGCTCTCCTCGCCGAGGTCAAGCGCGCCTCGCCTTCCAAGGGCGACATCGTCGACGCCTCTTCGCCCTCTGCGCCCGCCATTGCCCTCTCGTACGCTCTCGCCGGCGCATCAGTCATCTCGGTCTTGACGGAGCCGAAGTGGTTCAAGGGCTCGCTCGACGACATGCGCGCCGTCCGTGCCGCTGTCGACGCCCTCCCGAATCGCCCTGCGATCCTCCGTAAGGACTTCATCCTCGACCCGTACCAGATCGACGAGGCCCGCGTCTACGGCGCCGACACCGTCCTCCTCATCGTCGCCATGCTCGACGACGCCAAGCTCGCCTCGCTCTACGCTCACTCGGTCGCGCGCGGCATGGAGCCTCTCGTCGAGGTCAACAACGCCGAAGAACTCGAGCGCGCTCTCAAAGTCGGCGCCAAGGTCATCGGCGTCAACAACCGCAACTTGCACGATTTCAACGTCGACATGTCGACGACCTCGCGCATCGCGGATGTCATCAAGGAGAAATACCCCGAGCGCGCTGGCGAGGTCATCCTCATCGCGCTCAGCGGTATCACGGGTCGCAAGGACGTCGAGCGGTATCAGGCGCAGGGTGTGAGCGCCGTCCTCGTTGGCGAGAGCTTGATGCGCGCGAACGACAAGGGCGCCTTCGTCAAGGAGCTCCTCGGCCTTTCGTCCTCAGCAGCGCCTTCGTCGCTCGTCAACGGCGCCGCGCAGGCTGTCCAAGCAGCTGCGTCGGCAGTCGTTGGCGCCGTGACCGGCAACTCGACCTCCTCGCCTCGCAAGGCCCCGCTCGTCAAGATCTGCGGTCTCAAGACGCCCGAGGCAGCGCTTACCGCCGCTGACGCAGGTGCAGACCTCCTCGGCCTCATCTTCGTCCCCGGCAGCAAGCGCAACGTCTCGCTCACTCAAGCAGGCGAGATCATCTCGGCCGTTCGCGCACGCCACGCCGGCCCAAAGCGGGCAGAAGCCGCTGCTGCCGCACTTGACACGTCCGACTGGTTCTCACTTCAGGCGTCGCGCATCTCGGCACACCCGCGGAAACCCCTCTTCGTCGGCGTCTTCCAGAACCCATCGCTCGAGACGGTTCTCTCGACTGTTGACGCTCTCGGCCTCGATCTCGTCCAGCTTCACGGCTCCGAACCGACTCAGTGGGCTCGCCTCATTCCTGTACCGGTCATCCGCGCGTTCCACGTCGATGAGAAGGCGGAGGCGGACGCAGAAGAGGCGGCGCAACTGCGTGAGGCGACTCGGCCAGGCTTCCATGCCCTGCCTTTGCTCGACACCAAGGTCAGCAAGGACAAGGGTGCGCTGAGCGGCGGTGCGGGACGGGTTTTCGACTGGGCGGTCGCGAAGCGGCTCGTCTCGTCCCGGGTGCAGGAAGGACACCGGGACTTGCCGATTGTTCTGGCGGGCGGACTCGACGCGGCAAACATCAAGGAGGGCGTGCAGACAGTTCGGCCATTCGCGGTCGACGTGAGCGGCGGAGTCGAGACGAACGGCGAGAAGGACTTGGACAAGATCCGCGAGTTCATCCGGCTCGCCAAGCAGGCATAGACTAAGGATAGTTGGGGCTGTATTGGCTTCTCTCGCAACGGATGAGCAGTTATCAAGGCAAGAGGCTCGCTCGTTGCGATCGCGAGATAAAGCTATTGCAGCGAGTCGCGCCCTTCACTCGTTCCCGTCGAGATTGACGAACTCGAGGAAGCCACCGGCTTCGTCGTCCACGTCTGGCGCGTCATTATTCTCCGCTTCGCTCTCCACCTCGATGAAGCTGCGTCGACGGGGACGTCCCTTGACCGGCGAGCCGTCTTCAGGTGTCGTACCATCACCCAAGTCAGCCTGGGTCGACGGGAAGGCCTGCGTCACCGGCGCTTGCGAAAGCGGCATCTCGTCATCCATTTCGTCCACATCCATCCTGTCCACGTCCGCCTCGACCCGCTCGACAGAGACATTCGCCGGCGATGCCGTAGCCGACATGTCGTCGTCCTCATCCGTTCCGAGGATGCCCTGGCTCGCCTCGTCCTGCTGCGACTCAAGCATCTCCCTCTCAGCCTGCCGTCGCGCCTCTTCCGCCGCCTCGCGCTCCGCTCGCTTCCTCCGCTTCTCAGCTTCCGCATCCTTTGCTCGCTGAGCTGCAAGCGCTTCCTCCTGGATCCGTTCCATCTCGGTATGCGAGAGGTACGTGAGGCCGGAAGTGTCGGAACCGAAGGAAGACTGCTGCGACGAAATCGAGCCGGTTCCGGTCGCGGCTGTTTGCGCTGGAGTGGCGAGGACGTTCACGATCGGCTGGACCGAAGTGCCGCGTGTGAAGGGACGAGTCGGAAGGATGGGCTGGGTGAAGGGGTTGGGCTGCGATGAGGAGGCGGTCTCGAGACTCGAGACGATGGCCACGCTTTTGCTGCCGCTTGGCTCGCCAGCCAACGACTGCGAGTCGGATACGTGGTTCGACGTTCCCGAGCCGGACGAAGTTGACTGCGTCGACTGCGAGACGAGGGTGACCGAGACGGCTGCTTCGACGGTCTCGGCAACGACAGCCTTGGCAGGCGGCGCAGACGACTCGGGCGTGTCCGGCACGAGCTGCTTAGCGCCTTGCGCAGGCGTTGGCGCGTCCATGGAGACGTCGGCAGGAGAGGCAGACGTTGACGCGGTGAAGCCTGCAAGAGGCGGGACGTTGCCGCTGCGTTCGGTCGCGGGTTGGCCGGGCGGCGGATCGTCTGTGGCGTGTGGCTGCGACTGAGACTGGTTTTGCGACTCGCCAGAGAGGTCCGCTACAGCCGAAATGTCGGACGGCAGCGTCGACGGTTCGGCGGAGGACGGCTCGACCGAGTCTTGCGAAGAGGCAAGGGCAGGTGCTGTCGTCGAGACGTTCGGGGCCGGCGACTGTGTCGATCCCTTGCTCTTGGTAGTTGCGGGAGGAGGCGGCATGAGGATCGTGCTTGCGCTAGGTCCGAGGGGCGTCGCAGGAGGAGGCGCCGGATGCGAAGGTTGTACAGGCTCCCGTGCTGGGGGTGCGTCCGCCTCCTCCTCGGCTACAGCCGGCTGCGGCTCTGACGGCGCAGTCTGCTCGGGGGGAGGAGTCGGTTCCGCAGGCGGCGCAGGCTCGCTCATCCTCCGCGAACTCCGCAGCTTCTGATCCTGCTCGGCCGCACCCTTCGCGAGCAAGCTGAAGATGTCGGTCGGGAACGGCTTCTCAGGCGGAAGTTGCGATTCTGGTAGCGATTCTGCGTCGTCGTTGGGCGAAGGCGGAGCGAGGAAGGCGGAAGGAGCGGTGAGGGAAGTGGGCGAACGCGCGCGCGGTCGAGGCGATCGTCGCGGACTCGGCGCAGGGCTGGCAGCGCGTCTTTCGGGAGTCGGCTGTAAAGAAGGTGAGAGGCGAGGCGAACGACGAGGCGAGACCGGAGGAGGGTGCTGCTCGGCGGATACGACAGGCGGTGGAGTTGCCCGCACGGGAGAGGAGCCGGCGTCTACTGCGATCGCGGGAGGTTCAGGTGTCTGGTCGGCCTCAATGCCGACATCCGTCGCGTCGTCCATCTCGACGGCCGTCTCCTCTGCCTCCACGACTACCTCGACGTGCATCACTTCCACCGCTTCCTCGCCTTCCTGCAGCCGCGTCTCTTTGCCATCGGAAGACTCGGTTCGTCGTCGTTTCCTCGGCGAGCCGCGATCCTCGGCCTGTCGTGCGGATGTCGACGCAGCACCGAAGGCGTCGGAGCTGGGCCCGGGAGTCGGCAACGAGTCCTGCGAGTGAGATTGGCTCGTCGAAGCCGGAACGAACTGCTGGACTTCGGGACGCATGAGGTACGGCCTGGCCTGCACATCGAAGAAGTCAGCTCAAGCTCGCCATCTTCAGGGAAAGCGGAGACTCGCCTGGTGCAACAGCTTCTTCATCCTCCGCAACTGCCTCCACACGCACAATGCCCAGTCCTTTGACATCTTCACCAGCAGCTCGGCGTCAATCTTGCCATCGTTCGGCAAGCCCTTGAACGGCCACCGCGGCGCCCTCTTCCCCTTCTCCTGCGCCGCCGCCGCCTTGGCGATGTACGCGTCGTAAGCGTTGGCGAAGACGAGAAGGTGCTGGAGCCCGTCGGGCTGGAGGTTGTAGATCTTGCGCCTGTCAGAGGTGTCGGAGGTGAAGTAGGCTTTGAGGGCGATTCGGGCGTCTTCGAGGTCGCCAGCGAGGATGCAAGTCTCGATGCACTGCGCGACGCATGTAAGGGTCAGCAAGCTCCCTTACTCTGCGCCGAAGAAGAAGCGAAACGCACCAGTCTCCGCCAGGACAAGTCGATTGCGCAGAAGCGGATGTCGCCCTCGTCGCGGTTCTTCTGGCGAATCACCTCCTCGAGCCAGTGCGCGTCCCGTTCCGAGAGCCTCATCTGTTCATCCTCCCTCAGCACATACTCTGCCGTGTCCAGGAGCCAGTTGCGGTGCTGTTCGAGCTTCTCGAGGTGGTGCAGGAGAAGCGGGAACCGACGCTCTGTGAGAGCCTCTGGCAGCGAGCGCGCGTCGCACAGCCCTTCGACAGCCCATTTGCGAGCATCCTCAGCCATTCTGCGAGCCCAGTCAAGCCGTGTGAGCGTGAGAACGAGTTGGTTGATGGTCAACCCGTGAGGCGTGAGGTCGCGTCGAGGTTGACCTTCACCACCTCGCTCGACCGCTCCTTTTGACTTGCTAGACTGCCAGAGTGACTCTCGCGCTATGCCAAAACGCGCCCACCTTGCCGTCAAACTCGCGAAGCAGGTGTGTTCCCACACTCGCTCCGTCATGCCTCCTCGATGCACGCTGACCAGCGACAACTCGCTCGCAGGCCACGCAGGATGCATTGGCGGACAAACTGAGAGAGTCCTATGGCGCTGGGAAGGGCAAGGGCACGTATGTTGAGGTGCAGCTGCGGGACCAGACGTTCGTCGCAGGTTCGTTCTCTGCTCGAGTACGACAGGCTGATCTGCTTTCTCTTTCTGTGACAGTGCACGGCTAGACATTCTTACGCTCAAGGGGTTGTCGGCCAGTTTGCGGGACTGGATCTGGGCACTCTTCGAGCAGAACATGCGGACACTGTGTGTCGAGAGCGCCTTTCCCTCTTTCCTCACAGCGCGAGCTGACCGTTCTATCCTCTGCGACAGATACGAGCACTCTTCAGAAGGCTACGACCCCGCAGAGAAGCGACAAGAGCTCTTCCACCCCGACTCGCGCTTCCTCATTCTCTACTCGCCAACATCGGCGGACAAACCCGTCGGCTACTGCATCTTCCGCTTCGACACGGAAGAGACGGCATCTGATGACGACGAAGAGCTATACGACGTAGCGTATTGGTGAGGCCGCGGCTTGTCACGACGTTCCTGCGCCTCCGCTGACAGTCTTTCTCCTCGCCCAGCTATGAACTACAAGTGGATCCGGCTGGTCAACGGAAAGGAGTGGGTCGGGTCCTTATGGAGGCGCTGGAGCGGATAGCAAAAGCGTGGAAGATGGACAAGACGATGCTCACCGTGTTCAAGGGTGCGTGACGCCTCTTCCCTCGAGACTTCCGCCTGCTGACTCTCGCTCTCCAGCCAACCGCGACGCTATCCTATTCTACGAGAAGCTTGGGTGCGTGACAGTGCTGCTGCATCACTCGCGAATGCTGACTTGACAACCTGCTCTCGCAGATACACGGAGGACGAGGTGGATCCGGGCAACTTTGGCCTGGACGACGCCGTAGACTATTGGATCATGTCAAAGACTGTGTCGTAGCATTCCAGGCGCCCTTTCGCCATCTCGAGAGACTTCACCTCCCGCATCCTCTCACCAGTCCCGCAAGTTGTTGTCCTCGACGCCACTCTCTCGCCTGGCCCGCTCGAACCGCTTGCTTGACTGCCGCATCTGTCTGCTCTGTCTGTACCGTGTACTCGCATCCTCACGACCGCCCGCATCTGTGTGAGTCCGCCTCGTCGCCTCCGCTCATCGCGTCCAACTCACGCGACCCAGCATCGCTTCGGCGGACGAGCTGACGCGTTCGACTCGCCTGCCACGCAGCACAGCATGTCGACTAGCCCCGCACAACCTCCCGCGCCGCCACAGTCCGCTCCCGCCGACTCGGCACCTCCCCCTCCATCTGCTTCCACCGCGTCTCCCGCCCCCGCGCTCCCTCGCAAAGCCGGCAAGACCTCACCATCCCGTCGTCGTAAGCCACTCAGGCGGCGTGGCGCGCGCGTCGAGTCCGAATCAGAGGAAGAGACGTCCGTTGCGCCCGCTGGCAATGCGAGAGATGGGACGGCTTCCGACTCTGATTCCGACTTTGAACCGCCTTCCCCCGACTCTGCCGACGAGGACGACGATGAGGACGACTCGGACGCGATCGACGGCGCGCCAGAGCCAAAGACTCCTGCAGCCGCTTCCGTCGAGCAGCTCCCGCCTGTCGACCACGGCGACCGCAAAGCAGCCGTCTTGACCGCCCAACTCGCCCACCCGAGCTGGAGCGACATGCCGGCGCCCGGGGAAGGCGGTGCGGATGAACTCCCAACTCTCGACTTTGCGAATCTCTCGATCGACGGTGTTCAGGCGCTTCCTTCGCCTCGAGCTGCGGCCAAGGCGCCGGCCAAGAAGGCGCCCGTCGCGTCAGAAGCGTCGAAGGAGGATAAGCCGCAGCTGAGCAAGAAGCAGCTGCTGTTGCAGAAGCGGGAGGCAAAGAGCGCGGCGCTCAAGGCAAAGGATCCGGAAGCTTGGGCGTCCAGGGAGAAGGAAAGGCTCGAGAAGGAAGAGGCGAAGAAGGCGGCGCGGAAAGAGCGTGTCAAGGAGAAGCGGAAGGAGAAGAAGCTCAAGGAGAAGGCTGAGAAGGCTGCGGGTGTCGAGGGAACAGGCGCAGCGCCAGTTTCCGCACCGTCAGCCACTGCGGCACCGGCTTCTGGACCTGCTCAGCCCGCCAGGTCGACGCGTCCTCCCAAACCTGCCCGCCCCGTTGTTCCCTCCCGCCCGTCCCGCACCGCTCTCGCCCTTGGCCTCGTCAACTCGACTCCCGCATCTCCTGCCTCCTCGTCTCCCACCGTCGCCGTCCCAAAAGCAAACTCGCAGGTCGCGCCGTCCGTTGTTCCCCTGACTGGCGCAAGCGAAACGACCCCCATCGTTCCCCTCGCGACCCGCCAGCCCGCCTTCGTCCAGCGCGATCAGGACGGTCGACCGATCCCTCAGCCGAGCTTCTTCGATGGTCCACCGCGTCGTCGCAGGTCCCTCGGAAAGGAAGATCCCTTTGCTTCCTTCTGGCGAGGAAGCGGTCGTGGTGGAGCGGCGGGCCGCGGGCGCGGTCGAGGTGGTTGGCAGCGCGCGGTGCCCGATCGGTCGGACGTGCAGACGCAGGACGAAGAGGCGGCGCCCACTTCTGATGCGCAGGAAATGGTCGGATTGACAGCAGGCTCCGAGGCGTTTGCCAGTTCGCGTGGCCGTGGACGAGGTAGGGGCGGTCTGAGCGCTCGCGGAGGCATCTCTGGACGCGGTGGTTTGGCGACTGGACCTCCCGGCGCGATCAATCCTCGCTACGCCCACCTTCCCTTCCACCCTCGACACCGCTTCCCCTCGCCTGCGCCTTCCTCGTCCGCCCAATCGACGTCGAAGGAGCCCGTCGCACCCGAGGCGACCACAGCTGCACCGGACGAGTCGCTGTTCGACCGACCGGGACAAGGCCGGGACGAGTCGGCTAGCGTCAAACTGCCTGGCAAGCAGCAGGTTTCGCTCGCGATCAAGGGTTCTGCGGCCAAGGCTGCGGACGCGGAGGCTGCTGAGTCCAAGGCTCGCGAGGAGCAGGAGCAGGCGAAGAAGCTGGCGGCGGAGCAGGCGGTCGCGGAGGACTTGGAGCGTCGTCGACAGCAGGGTGCGAGCGTACTCTACGCGGCGGATCCGACCAGATTCGCCTCGCCGCCCATCGAGCCCGTCCATCAGCCGGCTGTCTCGCTGCCGTCGTACGAGCAGCGCCGCCCGCCTGACGCCGCCATCCACTCCTCGGTGATGTACCAAGTCCCGCCGCACCTTCAAAGTTCCGCCGCCGCGGCGCAGCAGGCTGCCTACGTTCATCGCCAGGACAGCCCGGTCTACTACGCCCCGCATGCACCGCAGCCGTATTATTCGCCTGAAGCGTTCCCCCTCGTCCCCTCGCCTCCGGTTCCTACGCCTCCTCCGACTTTTCTTCCTGCCGCGCCCGCGGCACCCAGCTCGAGCTACTTCCTCCCGCCCCGCGCGAACAAGCGCGTCGAGATCAAGGCGCCTTCGCGCGACGGCCAGTCGCCTGTGCCGGTCAAGACCGTCTCGAGCCCGAGCACGGATGCTTTGACTGCCGCGCAGAGGGCTCGCATCGAAGCGCTCCAGCGCGAAGAGGAGCAGCGTCGTCAGCAGTACGGCGACGCAGCTTCGTCGGTCGGCGCGGTCGCCGGCTCGAGCTCCCCCGTCTCGACTCGCGCACCTTTCCCGCCTTCGCCCCAGCAGCAGCGTCAACACCTCGCCTTCTCCCCGCCTGCCTTCTCGCCTGCCTCTGCGTACTATCCCGCTGCCCCCTCCCCCATGTACACTTCCTTCGCGCAGCAGCCTCCCCCTCCTCAAGCCTTCGACCCTTCCTCGCACCCCGCCTACGCCGACCAGTACGGCTTCTACTCTCCGCCGACGACTCAGCAGCACCACCAGCACCAGCAAGCGTATCCCCTTCAGCACTCGTTCCAACCTTCCATGTCGCCGCCTGGCACCACCTTCTACCACCAGCCTCACCTCGCCGATGCCGGCATGATGCCACCCTCAGGCTACTATGCCGTCCCCAATCATGCCGCGCACTACCCTCAGCAGCATGGCTGGCCTACGCACTAGCCGGCGTCTGCTTCATCGTCCGCCGTGTCCTTCGTTCCCTCCCCCCTCTGTTACGAGTAGGCTTTTCCGTCGCATCGAATAATCTCGCAAAAATACAAGCGTAGTTCATCCGTCCTCGTGGCGGCAAGAAGTGATCTCGGCGAGCAGCGTAGGACAGCGAGTACGATTTCAAGCGAGACAAGCGAAGGACGGAAAGCATTCGAGGCTCAGACTTCGACAGCAATCTGTGCGCGGCGGGGAATGTCAGTTGTGCGCGAGAGAGGCGAACGTGACGCGTCGCACCTCGCCGTACGGGTCCTCCTGTTCGACGCGGACCTCTCCCTTCATGGCGAGGGTGAGGAGGTGGTAGAAGGCTGCGGCAGCGATAGTCGGCGTCGTGACGGCCGCGGGGACGATGTCGCTGAAGAAAAGCTGCTCGCCAGCCGCGAGACCGTCGGCTTGGCGGCGGGCGTAGTTGAGGAAGCGGTACGAGTCGGTCTCGGGGAGAACCTCCTCGCCGTCCGCCTCGCCCGAGCGCGCCACCGGCGAGCCGCCTGTTCGCAGCGTTTTCAGTACCCTTGAGCCGGGTGAGAAGTGGTGCGCGCACCTTCGAAGCCGACGAGCTCTCCACCCTCCTCGAGCAGCGCTTCGACCGAGCCTCCCGGGAGCGGCGATGCGTGAAGAGACGGCGTACGGCTGCGACGCTGCGCCGAGCTGTCGTCAAAAGCCATCAGCGCATTCTGAGGGGATATTTGGACCAGGCAACGCACCCGCGAGGAAGCGGCGTTTCCATAGACACCCTTGTTCCGCCCGCCGCGCTCGAAGGACCGCCAATTTCGAGACCGAAGCCTGCAAGAGAAAGGAGGTCAGTCTCTCGTACTTGATGTCGCGAAGGACTACTCGCCACCAGCACCGCCAGCATCGCTCGTCGGCAACTCGGCTGCCCAGGGAAGCATGGAGGGACGGCCGCTGCCAGTCAAGCCGGCGCCGCTGGCAGCACGACCGATTTCGACGTCCTGTGCATCGCTGCATCAGCCGAGTTTCAGCGTGTGAGGAGAGCAACAGCCCGCACCTGGTCGAAGATGCCGTGCTCGAAGCCGCCCATGTCGCCGTCGCGAGCTGCATGCGGAGCGGATAAGCTTTTGTTCGTGAATACGAACTCGGCTCACGCACCATACTCCTCGCCGCCGCCGAACTCTTGGACTGCGAAGAAGTCCTGGGCGCCGACATCGAAGCCGCCAAAGTCGGCCCCAAAGCCAGGCTGCTCGCTCAGACGTTTCTTCACCTCGCGCGACTGCTCGATCTCAGGCGCATCCTCAGTCTTCCTTGCCTTGCGCTGCGCCGGCGAGAGCCCAGCAGCACGACGTTTCTTCTCGTCTGTTGAGGCAAGGAGAGTCAGTCTTCGCGGAGTTAGGAAGGTCGGGGTGGCAATGCACCCGCTGCTTTGCCGCCCTCGAACGGCGCCATCTGCCCGACGACCGTCTCCTTCCAGACTGGAGGCAGAGGGAGGAAGTCAGGAAGTGCGGGGAGCGGGAGGAGCTCGCATGGTACGCACACTCGGCGAGACCGGGAATCTGGACTGTTTGCCGGAAGACGTACGGGGTCAGGCAGCATTCTGTTAGGCCAAATGCAGACCGAAGAAAACGCACATGCAGCGGGAACGCCGAAGATTGCGTCCATCGCCTTCTGGTGAGCTTCGCGCTCCTCCCTCGCCTTGTCCGCCTTCTTGCGCTCAGCTTCCATCCTCTCCGCATACGTCGCGCGCATCGAGCGGAACTGGTCGTCGGTGAGCTCGGTGCTGCGGTCGATCGGGATGAGCTGGGTGAAGAGAGCAAAGTTAGTCTCGCTTCGTCGAGGGACGGCGGCGAGCGGACCTTGGCTCGCTTCGCCTTCTTCGCGGCCTTCTTCGTGTCCGCAGCCTTCGTCTGAGCCTGCTCAAGGGCGTCGGAAACGCGTTTGCGGGTGGTCGTCGAGGGGGTGCCATCGCCGACGCTGACGAACTCGCCAGACAAGTTGACTTCGCCGCCGAGGGGAGTTGCCGAACGCTGTCACTTTAGGTGAGTACAGTGTAGGTGTTGGAAGCTGTGGGGCAACGCACCCTTCGTCCAGCCTGCTCGAGCCTCGCCTGCGCTTCCTCGTGCTCCTTCCTCACCCTTTCCGCGAACGTCTCCTCGCCTTCGCCAGGAAGCTGCGCAGGAGGGAAAAACTCCTCTCCTCCACCGCCGAACTCCTGACCAGCGAAGCTGGAGAATGAGGAGAGTCAGCGCGATCTAGGGAAGGGGGTCCTGCCGGACGCACTGATCGTCGAACCCGCCGAGGTCTGCTCCGTAGCCAACCGCGCTCGACGATGCTCCAAAGCCGGCTGGTCCCCTCGCCGAGCCAGCTGCGCTGCCGCGCCCAGCCGAGCCCGCCCGAATCGCAGCGTCGAGTTCTGGCGAAATGCCGTACAGCAAGCCCTACAGTTGCGCAAATCAGTCGCTATTCGCTTGCAGTAGCTGGCGGGGTACTCACCTGGTCCTCCTCGCCAAAGATCGCGCTCAACGCGCCCTCGCCCTCGACGCCTGCCTGCCCAAACTCGTCGGCGCCTTCGAAGCCGCGAAGAAGGTAGTCCTGCAGGTGCGGCTCTGCGAGCGTGATGTCGGCTTTGCGCGCTTGGTGTGCGCCCTTGGGCTTGTGTTCAGCGGCAGGAGCTCCTGCGCGAACCGAGGAAACGGGATTGAGAAGGTTGTTGGCGGGAGAAAGAGGGGAAAGCGTGCGGACCTGCGATGGATGGCGCTGGACTTGTGAACATCCCCTCTTCGATACCCTCCATCTCGTCCGCACCCTCCTCGCCCGGCAGACGCCAGAGAATTCCGAGATCCCAGTCCGGGTCGAAGCCAGTGAGTGCGATACCCTGGTTGAAAGCGAGGTTGAGACCGCCTCCTCCCGCCGCCTCCTTTCCCTTCGCCTGCTCAAGGCCTTCGCGAGGCGTCGGAGGCGGCGCAACCTCGGGCTGGACGGTGACGTCGGGCCTGCGAGGAGGACAAGCCAAGTGAGCAGTCTGGCTTCACCGACTCCGCGGGACGTCGGGCGTACAGGTTGAATGCAGAGTCGGTTATGACCTTCTTGAGCGTGGCGTGCATGTGCGTGACATCCGAAGCGTAGATGGTGTACTGGCGAGCGGAGGGTCAGCCCTTCGCGGCGAATGAGCGGTAAAGGCCGTCGTGCGCACCTGCTGCTGGTAGACCCTCGCAATACCAACCATCAGATTTGACGAGAGACGCAACGCGAGCGGTTCATCCGGCGCTGCCACCTTCTCGCTGTCGTCGAGGACGAGGAGGAGAGGCGAGACGAAGCTGCGTCAGAGAGGGTCCGGAGGCGCGTTGCACGCGCTCAGAGAGTCTATAAGACGCACCACGCCTTGACGACGTTGCAGCTGAGGAGCTCCTTCTTGCTGAGCTTGCGAACCGCCGTCCCTCCTCGCGACCCGACCGTCGCGGCGAGCCAGAAGATCGCGAAGCCGCCCTTGCGCGACGTGAGGATCTCGGTGTTGTAGAACATCGAGTATGTGCCCCACGCGAGGCGAGCGAGCGAGTCGTCGTGAGTGGCGAGAGGGAGAGAGCACACGAGGGAGGGAATCGCTTTGCACTCACCGTCTCGCTCGCATGTGGATTGCAGTCAAAGCAAATGCAAAGCAATGACAAGTAATATAAAAGCGAAGGCAAGCGAGAACAAGCGAACTACCGAGACAAGCGCACCCAGTCCTCCCTCCTCTCGACCTGCCGCTTCACCTCTTCTCGCGAAGCTCAAGTGCTCTCCCTAGCCGTCATCCTCGACAACGAACCCTCCAGGATTGTCCTGTCCAGGCGAAGGCGGGGCGGGTGGCGTGTACTCGACCGTAGGGAGCGCAAAGGTCGGCTGGGTGTGCTTGTCGAGAATGTGCTGGACCTGTGGACCAAGAGGAAATGTCTTCAGCGTCCCCATCATGTCTTCGCAGGAGCGCGAGCGCACCATCCCGGACCACCTAGCACTGCCTTGGTAGCGCCCGCTCCAAATCGCCGGTCCGACCGCACCATCCCTCGACTTGCAGTCGTCGCACTTGAAGGCGGTGCCGAGCGCGTACAAGGTCGTGGTGGAAGGCGGGTCGTCCTTGAAGCGGTCCGGCTCGACGGCGTTGACGACGGCGATGACATGCTTGGTCGCGAGGATTCTGGCGGCGCTAGCCGAGAGCGAGTCGGCCGTGAGAGGCTGCGAACCGCACACCTTGTAATGGTCGAGCACGGCGGGGAAGGTCATGTAGGTCGTGCACCAGACGGACGGGCACTTGACCGCCGACTCGACCCTCTTCGCGAGCTGCTCGACCGCGGTCTGGCTGAGCGTCGCCGCACCGGCCTGGTCGCGCGCAAGCGGTGTGCCGGCTTCATTGTGTGCCTTGACGAGCTGCGAGTAGAAGACAGACTTGATCTCGGCGGCGAACCTGTTCGCGTCGTCCATGATCGAGTTGCGGGCGGCTGCGAGGGCGGTCGGCGACTGGTCGGCGTCCTCTGGCTCGTACAGCGTCTTGACCGAGTCGAACATGAGAAAGTTGCCGAAAGGCGGGAAGAGCGCGCGGGACTCGGCGGACGCGATGGACGACTGGAGCGAGTCGTAGAACGGTTTGAGAGCGTCGGCGCGCTTCCTCATCGCAGCCGCGAGCTCGTAAGCACGGCGGTCCTCCCTCTCCTTCTCAAGGGTTCTGCCGGCGACGTTTGCGGCATCAGCAAGTGGACAAGGAGAGCGGAGAGGGAGAACTCACTCGACAAACTTCGGAGAAACCGTCTTCCAGATGCGATCAGTCAAGTCGCGAGCCTGCTTCATCAAGCTGTGATTCTGGATGCTCGACGAGTCGATTCTGTGACAGTTCAGCGGCGAGTCAGGCTTGCGCGAGAAGCGGAGGTCAGGCAAGTCCGCTTACTCGCGCTTGGTATAGCCCATCTCGACGAGCTTGGCATTGATCCTGGGAAGCGATCTCACGCGTCAATGTGGGCTGCTCGCAAACGGGGGCGGAAGGAGCAGTCGTCGTACTTCTCCTGGCGGCTGAACTTCGCATCCCAGGCGTCCATGTTCTTGCTCGCCTGCCACGTCGCCCACCAGCGCCCAATCGCAGCTCCGTCGACAGTAGCGGCCTGCTTGATGCGCTTGCGCTCCTTGACGTAGTCGTCGAAGCCGGGCTTGCCGTCGAGCTCCTTGAGGCGAGCGCTGACGGCTTGGACGGTCGGCAGCCAGAAAAAGGAGTAGATCGCGCCCTCATCGAAGTAGCCAGGCGACCCTAAGAGAGGGGTCTCAGCTGAGAGTGATTGGAGGACGAGACGAATGCGAGCGCACACTTGGACTCTGGAACGCATTCCCAGACCAGACGGTGAGCGTTGTGCATGCCGTACATCTTGAGGCGCTGCTTGCTGTTCGCCTTCATGCACTTGGCGCAGGCGCGAATACGGAGCGTCCAGTCGGTGACGTTGGCGCGAGGCTTGTGGCAGACCTGCGGCGACGAGATTGAAGTCGAGTTCCGCGAAGAGCTACGCCTCGGGCTCACCTGGCAGGTCGAGTCGAACAAGAGCGAAGCGTACATCCATTCCTCGAGATCTCCAGCCGTCAAGTCGGGGATGTTCGAGGTGTTGAACCGCGCAGCCTTCCAAACCGAAGTTCCCTGCGGCGAGTGAAGCAGGCGACGAAAGAGCGAGCAAGTGCGGGACATGGCGAGGACCGTCTTCGTGTCGAGCTCGCCCATGATGAGCGCGAGAACGTCGAGCGGCATCGACTGGAAGAGCTCGAGTTTCTTCGGGCGGCGGCTCTTGCCCTTCTTGCCGGCAGTCGAGCGCTTGACCGTCTTCGCAGGAGGTTCTGCCCGAGCAGCAAAGAGTCGGCGTGTGCAGCGAGACGAGAGCCAGGACAAGACGCAGCCTTGTGCCGACTCGTAGGATGAACCGGGACCTACCGAACTCCTCGCTCTCGCCAGCGTACTCGTCCTCCGTCTCCGCCTTGGCCTTCCTCTTACCCTTCTGCTTCTTCTTGGGCGGAGCAGGCGCAGGCTCTGTTCGAGCAGAAAGCCCCAAGTCAGACTCGCAGCCCCTCCCTCGTCCTCGCACTGCTGAGCCATCAGCTCGGTGGAGTGAGGTGGTCCAGTCATCGCCGCTCCGGCTCGATACAATAACGCAGTTTCTCGTTGATTCCATCACGCGGCCGTACAGAGCAAGTAGACAGGAGAGGCAGGCGAACGCGAGCGACGTACCGAACTCGTCGTCGTCGCTGTCGGCCGCCTCGGCCACCTTGCTCGTCTGCGCAGCCTTGCGACGAGGTCGAGCTGTCGGCGAGTCTGCTGGGAGCGCAGAAAAACGCGTCGAAGAGGTCAGCTCGAGTTCGCTGGACTTTGTTCCCTGCTCGTCCCCTCCCCTTGGTGCTCCTTCAGCGTCTAATTAAAAGCCGTCAACCTGGTTCCAACTTGTGGCCAGTCCGTGGTAATGTATTGACTGGTTGTTGTCATCCCTGGAGCGTGAGATGATGGAGGACACGAGAACGCACCGCTCCCGTCCTCCGATCCGTGCGCGCGCGGCTCGTCGGTGCCGTCAGAAGCCAGCTGAGCTTGCACGGTGCCCTTGCGAGGCGGCATCCTCCCTAGCGATGGGGGTGCGAGCGACAAGTGAGCGGTCGAGGGGAGAGCTTGGTTCTGTGAAGCGGGACAGCAAGGCTCGCGAGTAAAACTTCGTGCTTGCTATTCTGTACAGTAGAGCAACGAGACGCTACGGATGTACTGTTTCTACTGGTAGAACGCGCCCCAGACCTGCGTCGGCGCCTCACCCTCCCTCGTGAACTTGACCTCCGTACCCGCCTTCACAAAGCCAGCCTGTCCCTTCGTGAGCGTGACAGAGTCGTCGCCTGTACTCACAGTGACCTCGCCCTGCGTGACAACGAAGCAGAGAGGGCCGTCGAGCGGAGAGAGGCGTTCAAAGTTGCGTCCTGTCGAGAGGAAAATCGCGAGGAGGTCGAACTCGGCGATGGGGACCTGTGGCAAGCGTGCCGAAGTCAGCATGTAGACTGTGAGATTGTCGTCGGGTGTCCACGCACGTTGTACAGGCGCGCATAGCCGTTCTCCGACTTCGACCAGACATCGTCGTGCGAGACGAGGAGCTTCTCGGCAGGCAAGTGGCGGTAGCTGAGCATCTCGACGAACGTGCTGATGCCGCCCTGTTCCGAAGTACCGAGTCCGTGCGCGACCATGTTGTCCGAATTGGCCATGCACTCGATAATGTCGCCCTCGACGTACGCGTGCAAGTCGTCGGCTGGCGGACGACGCGTGAGTTCAAGCCGAAGCAGCAGCAGGATGGTGCGCACCGAGGATCCACGTTCCCTCCCCAGCTCGCAGCCTCAGGATGTTCATGAGTGCCAGCGAAGCGAGAACTCCGACGTCCTCCTCGCCATACGTCTTGAGCCCAATCTCAAACACCCTCTTCATCGCCGTCGCCTCCGTCTCTCCACTCGCATTCGCCTCGCCCTGCGGCGTGAACTCGTTCGCGGCGGCAAAGACGACGTCGGCGCTGTCCTTCTTGAAGCGCGCCTGAAGAGCCTGGACGATCGACTTGACTTTGGACTTGGGGAGATTGATCGCTTCGTGAAAGAGCGAGCGGAGGGCGGCTTTGGCTTGGTCGTCGGAGGGAGAGGAGGAGGCGACTTGGTAGAACGACTCGAGCGTCGAGTCCTTGAACATCTGCTGGAGTTCAGGTGTGCCTCGAAGGGTAGCGGCGAGCTGCTCGGGCGGGCGGAAGCCGACGAAGGCTGCGAAGAAAGACGACTGTGAGCTTCGGGAACGGCGTTCACGCAAACTCTAGGCTGGAAGATACGCACCGGTGAAGGGGCTGAGGGCGACGCCGACTTCGGGCTTGGCGTTCGAGTCGACAAAGTCCGAGTTCTTGCCCAACTTGCGCTTTTCCTCGTCCATCAGCTGCGAGAAGAGTCAGTCAGACCAGCGCGAAAGGCGGACTGGGAGGGGAACGACGCACCTTGCCTCCGAGCGTCTTGTCCGGGTGGCACTGGAGTGGCAGCGGCTTGTCGAAGCTGAGCACCTTGAAGAGATACGGCAAGTCGTTCGGGTACTGCGACGCCATCTGCTGGTCGTTGAGAAGCTTCTCGCCCAGGTAGAACCTCGGGTCCTTCTGTATCAAGTCCTTCAACGACTCGCCCTCCTTGCCCTCAACCTCGCAAGGCCCGTTCTGGTGCGTGCTGCCGAGCCAGATTTCACCGTACGGCTGCGATGCCTTGATCCCGCCGTCCTTCTCGACGCCAGCCTTAAGGGAAGGAGTAGCGAGTGCGTACTGAGCGGCCCACGAGTCCATCCCCTCGCGCCCGTACGGGAACGGCTGGAGGAAGGGTTTGAGCTGGACGACAGAGGGGAGTTGCGACGACGAAGCCATGGTTTGCGGATGCGAGCGAGATGCGAGAGTTGCGGGCGAGTTGCGAAGGTCAGGTGTCGGAGAGTGAGCAGGTGGAGAGTCGAGTCGTGCGAGAGAGAGCCTGAAGCAGTCGTTGGAGTCGTAAGGAGACGGAGCGAGCACAGCGAGCGCAGACGAGGCAAGCGACGAAATGACGAAGTCGCACCGCCTCGGCCGGGTCGACGACTCCGGGGTGAGCAGGTCGAAGCGCGAGGTGAACGCGTGTCGAAGGAAAGCCTGAGGACGACCGCGGAGTGCTGTGTGAACTCCCAAAATGTTCCACAGACTCGAATCAGGCTGCCGCAGCAAGACTGCCGACCGGCCGCGCGCCCTGCGCCTCTCGCACCTGCCTCTCCAGTTCCTCTGCCTTCTCGTGCGCCCTTGCCCGCTCCTCCTTCGCCCGCTTCTCTACCGCTGCCAGTTCGACGTCTCGAGCGACGAGTCGCGCCTCCATCGACCGCAAAAGTGCCTGAACCGAGTCGAGGTGTTGGGAGAGAGCGGAGGGGTTGAGGGCGGGTACGAGCGATGTCGACGGCGCCGTCAATGGGCTGTGAGCTGTCGCTATGGGTGACGACGGCGACGGCACAATGGCAGACGCTGTGGCGCGGGGAGATGGTGGCTCTTCGTCGGTTGGCGATTCGGGAATGGCGGATTGGGCGAGCGAGGTGGAGAAGCTCGTCGAGCGGCCGAGTGCGCCGAGACCGACTGGGGTGCCGAGTAGACTCGCTCGAGCTGCGAGCTTGCCGCGGACGGCGGGAGAAGCGCTCGCAACGCCTGGTCGATCCGCCAAACCGAGTTCGTCCTGCCAGTGCGGTCCGTACGCCCGTTCGAGGAACTCGCCCATCCGCCGTTGCCTGCGAGCGGTCTGTCAGTACTCATGGCACTCAGAGAACGGTGCGAGGAAATACGCACCGAGTCTTGAGCCGTTCGACTTCGAGCGCCTGCTTCTCGTTCTCCTTCTGGAATCCCGCAAGCATCTGCTCCTGCACCTCGAACTCCTTCTCGAGCCTCTCCATCTGCTTGACATCGAGTCCCGCCTTGTCCGACGCCGCTGCCTTCTCCAGCCTGTCCACCTTGGCCAGGAGGTCCCGTTTCTCTCTTGTGAGAGCCGCCAGCTCTTTCCGCATCGCCGCAATCTCCTGCTCCTTACCCTCCAGTGTCGAACGAAGCGAGACTACCTCAACCGACGGTCCTCTCGCCTCCCTGTCCGCCGTCCTCGCCGAGTTGAGAGACCGTCCAGGCTTTGGCGTCGCCTCGACGTCTGCTACTCCTCCTCCGCTGAGCCCAAGCACCTCGCACATAGCCGCAGCCTCCTTCTTTGCCGCCTGCGAGCGGTCCTTGGCCGATACGGTCGCTGTGAAGCCGCTTGAGACGCTGTTTGATGAGGGGAGTCGAGCAGTCGCGGCGGAGCGGTAGGTGCGTTGTGGGCCAGAGAGGGTGTCTGCGAGCGAGACTGGCGTGTATAGCGACTTGTCTGGCGAGTACATCAGTAGCTCAAGAGCGTGTTGAGCTGGGTTGGAGCGAAGTGGGGCGGTCGAAGAACGGTTGGAGGAGAACTGCTCACTTTGCTCTCGCTGGAACGGCTCGTGGGGCGCGTGAACTACTTCAGAGCGATGCTAGCTGTCCCCAAACCCACCACGCTCACATTCAAGACCGTCCTCGGTGTCGACTATCAGCTCGACGTCTGGCTTCCGGAGCAGGACTCGCTAGCAAAGACACCGTGGGAGGCGGCACCGGTGCTCTGCTACTATCACGGTGAGCATCGTCGTATGCGTGGAGCCGGACGAATCAAGCTAATCCGCGTTTTGTACGACGCAGGAGGCGGACTTTGTGCTGGAAACCGCGACTGGAATGCCTGGGTACCCGACTGGCTCTTCTGTGTGCTCTCCTCTGCCTTCGTAAGAGGTTCAGAAAGGCCGCTGAGTGTCCGAGCATGGCAGACGGCGCCCTCGAAGCTGGCGTCGCCGTCGTAAGCCGCTTGTCTTCGCTGCAATTGCCTTTGCTCTTCTGCTGACGGTTACGATCTCGCAGATCTCCATCGACTACACCCTTTTAGGACCGCACAACGGTACACACGTCGTTGACGACGTCCGAGACGCCATGCGCTTCATTCACGACGAGCTGAACACGAAGCTGGCGGAACTCTCGAAGCGGCGGATCGACCCGAAACGGATAGCAGTTTGCGGATCGTCCGCAGGCGGATACGTTTCGTACATTGCGGTGTGTGCGCTTCGCTTCGGCTGGAAGCGCTGTATTGACGCTTTTGGGCGACAGGGTATTCACTCGCCGGTTCCCTTGAAGGCCATCATCTCGTTCTACGGCGGCGGTGGCGAGTTCTTGGTGGACTGGTATTTGAAGGAGAAGAAGGGTGAGTGAGGTCTGCCAAGGGAGAAGGCGCACAACTAATGCAGGCTTCGTCTCATGTTCCTGCGCCTGACCTGCAGAACCGTTCTTCCACGATCAGCCTCTCATCAAGGATCCCACGCCTTACCGAGCGATCCTCGACGCGCCAATAGACTCAACCCCTCCGACCGTCCGAACACCCATTGACGACCCAAACCAGCTTCGCAACACCCTCTTCTACTACCTCCTACAAACCGGATCTTTCCTGGACGCGCTTTCGGGCATGCAGGGCGTTGCGGCAGAACTCGCCAAGCTTCCGGCAGAACAGCGTGCGCAAGCTGTTCCCGACCATGTCAAGCGCGTCGTCCCGCATCTCGCCGTCTCCCCCTCTTTCCCGCCCACCTACCTCTTACACGGCACATTCGACTCGGTCGTCTTCCCCGCCGAGTCGCGCAATATGTACCGCGTCCTGCGGGAAGCCGGTGTTGAGGCGAAGTTGGCGGAAGTCGAGGGAGGCGAACATGGCTTCGACACGCAGGATGGCTGGGCGAGTGGGCCTGGGGGCCAGGACGAGGAGTTGACGAAGAAGCGGAACGAGACGCTGGGGACGGTCTTGCCGTGGTTGTTGGAGCGCATCTAGATTTGCTGCAGGAATCTAACTTATCGTTCGTCTCGTTTCCATCGCTCTCGAGATGGCGCTCCTGCCTGCTACGGGCGAGAGACGAGTGCATTGCGAGAGGGTCTAGACGATGACAATAGGGCAAATGCGAAGGATCTACAACGAAAGCGAGGAGGAGAGCGCTGCGAATGCGGGCATGGAGTAGAGCAGGCGGACGTGCAAGCCGCCGAATACGAATGAGGGGATATCTCGGGGCGTCATAAATCGTAACATAGAGCGTCGTGAATGGGAGGTTAGGCCACCTCCCTAGCCTCGCTCCTTCCCCTCCTCACCCCGTCACGGACGCTGTCCGCCGCCTCCGCCTGCGCGAACCACTTTGACTTGCTCGTCTTCTCGTGGTTGCGCTTCTCTAGCCAGCGGAGGTAGAGGAGGTAGCGATTCTTCTCGATGGGGCCGAGGTAGCAGCCTCGCTCGTCAATTACCACGACGTAGCGGCTGCCGAGCTTGACGAACATCTGTGGGTGTCGAGCGGCGTGAGATAGATCGCGTCCAGGAAGGGAGCTCGCTGTACGCACCTCGTGGATGAGCTCCATCGGACTCCTCGCGCTCACGGTGAGCGGCGCCTGATCCGTCAACCAGCTCAAGTCGAACGTCTCGCTCTCCGCTCCTCCGCCCAGTCCAGGCGTCGCAGCGGCGCTCATCTCGGCTGCGAGTCCCCTTCTCGCTGCCTGCGCGACCCTGAACGTGCAGGTCGTCGAATGAGGCAGGCCTTGCGGGCGAGCGAGCGAGAGACCATGCTCGAGCTCCTTCGAGCCGATATAGCCGAACATGCGAGGACTGCCGGCATCGTCCGTGGCGATGAGGGGGAAGCCGCTCGATGTGCCGGAGGCGTACAGGGCGGCGAGTTGCGAATACAGCGAGGAGACGGTATTGTCGGTGTCGAGCGAGATGGTCGGTGCGCTGGCGTCCAGGATGTCGTGCGGCGTAGAGTCGTGGACGTATTCGGCCTTCGCATCGAGATAGGGAAGGTCGGCGACCCTGTTCAAGAGGGTGGTCAGAACGCGAGGAAGGTCGCAGCGAGAGCAGCCCAGCTTACTCGATGACGAGGTCATCTGCGAAGGAAGAAGGACAGTTCAGAGTGAGCAACTTCTGACGGCAGAGAAAGGGGCGCTACGTACAGATCGACCGAGGCTCGATGCTGTCCGCAACGGTCTTGGCCAGCAAGACCGCCAACATCGTCGGAACCGAGTACGTCAAAGTCCCTGAGGATTTAACAGCGCGTCAGTATGCCGCTATTGGCTGAGCGCGACGATGGTGCGCACCGGTGAGCTCGAAAACGATGACGGCGAGCGAGACCGTCGTGCGAGTCACGCCTGCGAGAGCTGCCGCGGCGCCGATCATCGCCCACTGCAAAGCATCTTCCATGAGCATTTGTCTGAGCGGGATTTTGCAGAGGAACTCACCACGCCTGGCAAGACGCAAGCCTGTCCAAACGGCAACGGCCCGCTCTCGCCGTCCATCCTGCACGCTTCGAAGACAAAGCTGCGAGGGTACTTGGCGTGCAGAACCTCAACGGCCAGTCCGGCGATGCGGCCTGCGAGAGCGCCGACGGCGAGAGTGGGGATGAAGATGCCGGCTGGGAGCTTGAGGCTATACGAAACGACAAGTCAGCTTCTTGTCGTGCAAATTGGAGGGGAGGGATCGCACCCGAAAGTGATGGTCGTCAACGCAGCCTTGAGAAATAGCGCTGCGCCGAGCGAGAGGACGAGCGGGCCGACTTGCGAGGGCGAGGTGACGCAGAGACCGGAGAGGCGTTCCGACTTGTAGCATTCGGAGAAGAGCGACGAGATGAGCTCGGTGCCGCCCATCTTCGACCATGGGTTATAGAAGGCGATGCAGGCGGTGACACTGCGCGGTGAGACTGGTCAGGATGGAGTTGGCTGTGAGGGCGAGACGGCGAGACTCACAGAGTGACGAGCGCGACTTCGACGATCGGGTGCGACTTCAGGAAAGTGCCATTGCGAACGTGCTTCGTCCAGGCGATGTTGGCCCGGCAGAAGCAGGCGCCGTAAACCCCGCCGAAGATGGCGAGGAAAAGGAAGCCGAGGAGCTCAAACGAGTGCCAGTCCTGTGAAAGCGTCACAGGTGAATCGCGCAGTCAACCAGTAACCAGCGCAAGGACACGCGACATCGCGAGGACCATCGCGCGGTCTCAGTCCGCTAGGCGACTCACCTTGTCGTACGTGACGGCGAAGAGAACGATCTTGCCGCTGCCGAACGGATCGAACATCTTGAGCGTCATGGCGGCGATCATGGCGCACCAGAATGAGCGGAGCATCGTGCGAGGCGGGAAGTAGTACGAGACTGCGGGAGGTTAAGATGGGTTGTCAGGGTCGACCTTCGCGCAGAGAGCGGTAAGCACCGTGACTGAGAAGGAACTACCGGCCGCTCGAAAGGATCGCCACTCACCTTCCTCGAGCGAGAACAGCACGCCGCCAACCGGCGCACCGAAACTGACCGCGACGCCCGCTGCACAAGCCGCACTCAACACCTCCCTCCTCTTGCCCTCATTCCTATCATACTTCCTCCAGAACCTCGATACGATATTCGCGACACACGAGGCGATGTGTACAAAGGGACCTTCTTTGCCGAGCGAGAGGCCGGACGCGACGGAGAGTGCGAGGCCGACGGATTTGACGCCCAGTGTCCAGGAACCGAGGTAGCCGCGAATGACAAAGCCGGAGAGGATGGTCTTGATCTCGGGGATACCGGAGCCGGCGGCCTGCGAGAAAGGGAACGACAAGGGCGCAGGCGTCAGCTCTCGCTCACGGCGGAGGGAACGCAGAACCCTTCGTCCCACTCACGTAGTAAAGCGTCTTGCGCGTCCTCGGCACCGCAATCGGCTCGACGTGACCCTGCAGCACTGTATCGAGACTCGCCTCGCTCGTCGAAGCCGACACGACCTCATCAGTCGCGCCGTACTTGCTGGTCGAGACGGGCGGTGAGACAGACGCTTCGGGCGCGTCGGCGAGCTTGGCGGTGTTGCCGAGGCGGGGCGAAGCGAGCGAGTCTTTCGAGGAATAGACGGAGGTCGAGGCGGTGAAGTAGATGGTCAGGACGGAGGCGAGCACGGCGAAGACGAGCTGTCGTTGCGAACGTCAGGATGAGGATAATTGGAAGCGAGAGACGCGAACGCACCGCGATGGCGATGTAGGCGATGTAAGAAGCCGCCTCTCCCGCCCCTTCGCCCTCGCCCGTCCACTTCCTCCATACAGCCACCCACGTCGTCCAAGCCTCGCACTCTCCTCCTTCCTCCAACGCAATCGGCGCCCAACCACGCAAGACGAACGTCCCGAACGCCTTCTCAGGCGCACTCTCCGCCCTGCAGCAAAACCTCTTTGCCCTGGTCCATCCCGTGGCACAATACCCCTCCTTCAAATCGAACAACCACATCTCGGCTCGGATGATGCTGAACGCGATGCAGGCTGTGACGAAGCCGACGATGGTGACGAGCAGCCAGCCTTGGAAGCCGTCCCAGAGGTTGATGAGCTGGCCGCGGAGGCCTTGCGTGCGCTTGAGACGGCGAAGGCGGCGAAGGCGGAGGGAATGCTTGATCGTGTCGTGGATCCAGTCTGTACGGGAGAAGGTCAGGGGAGGCCCCTTGAATGGGCGGGAGAAGGGGACGAACCGATCGCGGTGTAGTTGTCTGTTTGCGCGCATAACCTGTCAATCATCCTCCCTCCCACTTCGAAGCGAGGAACACAACGCACCGTACCAGCTCCTTACGCCGTTGCCCGCCTCTCCCTCGAGCTCAGCCTTGAACTCGCCATCATATCCCCCTCCTCCGGTCCTCAAGCGACTCAAGCTCCCCCTCCTACTCCCAAAGAAGCTGCTCCTGGCTCTCGCCAAACCCCTTCTCTCTCCCTCGTCATCCGCACCTCGCTCGACCCCGTCCGCCCCATCGAACGCCTCCTCGAGACCCCCTGGACCGGCCTGAGCGTCCCCGTCGCCATGTCGGAACAACAAATCGCTGAACTGGTGCGACCTGCGCCTGAGGTCGTCTGCGCCGAACGAGCGAGCTGTACGGAGGAGCGGGCGGCGTTCGTCGAGCGGTGAGGCGAGGGGAGAGTAAGTGGGGGAGGTGGTGGTTGAGAGAGGAGGGAGGAGGGGTGGTGGACGTGGGAGAGGGGAGCGCGGGTGGGATGGCATGCGCTTGAGACGAGTTGTAGTGCGCGAATAGCTTCCCAGTCTAGCGAGGAAAGCGAGGTGAGAGGTTGTTGGTGCGATGAGAGCGAGGAGGAGGAGGCTCTGGCTCTGGCTTGTCACCGCTGACTACGCTGGACGTGCTTGCTGGGCGTGCTAGACACTCTTACACACTGGCTTGACACGACCCACCCACCCACCAACCCACCCACCCACCTCCTCCTCACCCTCGTGCCGTCATCTCCCCCTCCATCCCTCTACCGTCTCACCACCCGCACGGGCGACTGAAGGGCCGACGATGAACATCTTTCGACTGCTGGGTGACCTCTCCCACCTCGCATCCATCTTCATCCTCCTCAACAAGATACGAAAGTCGCGCTCGGCGAGGGGCATCTCGTTCAAGACGCAGTTGATCTACTTGATCGTGTTCCTCACGCGGTGCGTCTGCGTTTTGCTCTTCGCTCTCCTGGCGAACCTGCAAAGCGGGCGAAGCTGTGGGTAGAACGTGAACTCGTGGACTGACCCTCACTCCCTCGCTCGCTCGCAGATACCTCGACCTGCTGACGGGCCCGTACATCTCGCTGTACAACACGATCATGAAGCTCTTCTTCATCGGGAGCTCGGCCTACGTCCTCTACCTCATGAAGGTCAAGTTCCGGTGCGTACTCTCCGCTCGCCCGTTCTCCCTCGAAGGTCCAACTGAGCTAACGAAGAATCCACGTTGGGACGGTCGCGCAGACCAACGCAAGATCCGGCTATCGACACGCTCCGCCTCGAGTACCTCCTCGGACCGTGTGCCGTCCTCGCCCTAATCTTCAACTACTCCTTGTGCGTCCGCCCCCCTTCCTCCTCCTTCCTCCCACTCACCCTGTGCTTATGACAGCACGCCCATGGAGATCCTCTGGGCCTTCTCGATCTACCTCGAAGCAGTCGGGATCCTCCCCCAACTGTTCATGCTCCAGCGCACGGGAGAGGCAGAGAACATCACGACGCATTACTTGTTTGCTTTGGGCGCGTATAGGGCGCTGTATATCCCTAATTGGGTCTACCGGTGCGTTTCTGCCTCGCTCCCCTGCAACTGCTGAGAAGAAGGCTGATGGAGGGAGGAACAGGTATTTTACGGAAGACACGGTCGACCCGATTGCCGTCTGCGCAGGGATCGTCCAAACAGCGCTCTACAGCGACTTCTTCTACCTCTTCGTCACAAAGTGCGTTCAACCTCGCCTCCCCTTCCCCTACGAGAGTACGCTGATGAGTTGGTGCGGTGGCGCAGAGTCATGCGCGGCCAAAAGTTCGAGTTGCCTGCATGAGCAGCGGATATCGACACGACGCTCCCTCCGACGTCGAGCCGACTCTCGAGCCAGATTCAGTGATACCCCCCATGGCTCGACGAGGAGGCAGGACGAGGGCGACGAGTCGAGCAGGAGGAGCGGGCGGGTGGAGCAGCGCTTGTCGAGCAGAGTGAAGGGACGAGGCAACACGGACATTACACCAGCACCTTCTGTACGCTCTCTGCGCGTCGTCGTTGGAGTGAGATGCGGCTGCGATGGCTCGCTGCGACGAGGGGTTCGAGCGTGAGGAAAGAGGTGCGAGTCCGCGGATTTCGCTGGACTGTCTGTGCTTGTGCTTGTGCTCTCGAGAGAGTGTGTGCCGCTGTTGCATGCGTGTGAGTTGGATAGTATTTCATTGTTTGGGTTGTTGCGAAGACTTGCGATCGAGCTCTCTCGCCCTCGTCGCGACCCTCGTTCTCCTCGCGCCGTCACACTCGCGCTCTCACCCAGCGTGCGTGCGAATTGACCCAACTCGCGTGGCAGCTCGACACCCACACAGGCGCTGCACCCGCACCCGCACCCACACCCGCTCAAACGACCGCCGACGACCCACTGCCGCCGACCTCGCACCTCGTCCCCTCGCTCGTCGTCCACCGCGCATCGACAGACACCCAGCGCGACTCGCCTCACGGTGGTGTAGCACACTCACACGCTCACCAGGTGCGTGCCACACCCCGTCCAGTCCTGCCGAGAACGAAGAACACACGCCTCCGCAGCTTCGAGGGTTCGCTCTCGAGCTCGCCGCGTCGCCGTCACAAGCGCGCGCGCACTCTCTCGCTGGATTCTGTCGTGCATTCGAGTACGCTGGAGTACGTGCATGGGCTCGCGCGCGGCGTTGGAGCGCGAGGCGAGGCGCGCCAGGGTCCGGTCGGGGCCTCCGACGCGAGCTGGCCAAACGGGGCGTCAGTCACAAACGGCGGGCAGGCGACGCTTTTCTCGCGCTCGAGGGGGCTTGGTACTCGCCGTGCACACTCTCGAGACTCGCTGGAACCCGCACAGACACCAGCCAGACTCGCGCGAACTCGTGGCGCTAACCCTTCTCCTCCACATCTCTCGGCGTCCTCCTTCCCTCGCACCCGCTCGTTCGTCCCGCAGGAGATCGCCCCTTCCCCTCCTCATCTCCCGCCGTCGTCAGCTCGACACAGAGCGGCGACCGCCCTCCCCATCGCGGCGATGTACTCGTCCTCGCACCAGAACCCCTCCTCGCCCGACTTTGGCGCCGGTTCCTCCCAGCCCCAAGCAGCCAACTACTCGCGACCGGGAGCCTACGGGTCCTCGGCAGACCCCTCCCCGACCGGATCGCACGACGACCTCGACCCGAACCTCGCGCGCGAGCGCGAGTCGTACATGGACTCGGACCTCGAGATGCGCAAGTACCAGGGCTTGTCGGCCTCGGGCGTCGCCGGGTACCAGGCTGTCGGCGACGTCTCTGAGCCTGGAAGTCCCGTCCATGAGGGATCGTACGAGCGCAGCCATGAGAGCGGGTCGTCCGGAACCAAGGTCGACGCGCCGAGCAACTCGCGCATGGCTCGCCCCGAGACGATGAGCAGCGACGGCAGCTTTGACGCCAAGCACATGGTGCGTTGACGCGATTCTTTCTCCGCAATGTCAGCGCTTTGGGAGACTGACGAACTCGTCTTTGTGCAGTCCGAGTCGGGCCACGGCCACTACGGCGCGTACGGCGCAGACGGCATGTTCCACCCAGGCTCGCCGACGGGCCACTTTGGCCGCTACCGCGAAGGCTCGTTCGGCCAGCACTCGGGACTCGAGTCGGGCCGCGCGTCGACGATCGGGACCGACCACATCCCGTCGCACAACATGCCGCAGAACTCGTCGCGCGTCGCGCTCAACTCGGACTGGCGCAACTCGTACGACCAAGGGTCCGACATGAGTCGCAACATGGCCATTGCCGAGATCGCCCCGGGCAAGGAGAGCTACGGTCGCGCCGACTCGAACTATGGCGACGAGAAGAAGGACCCGGCGTTCGTCGGCGGCGGGTCGAGCTACGCCCCGCTCGCGCCTGGCTCGCCTGCGCTCGGCGGACCGCCCAAGTCGGGTGCGCGCGACGCCCCAGCCGTCGTCATCTCGCGCACCAACCGCCTCGACTGGATCGACGGTCTCCGCGGCCTCGCGTCCATCATCATCTTCACGCACCACTTCTCCGACCTGACCTGGTCCCAGACGCACCCCAACACGCTCGCCGTCGGCTCCCTCCAGGGCTTCCTCCGCAATGGTCAGCTCGCCGTCGGCATGTACTTCCTCGTCGGCGGCCGCGTCCTCGCCGCCTCGTTCCTCAAGTCGGCCTTCACCGTGCCCAAGGCCCCCGTCGTCCACGGCGACGACGAGCCCGAGAAGCCCGTCGTGCCGCGCAAGCCGCCCGGCCCGCGCTGGCTCACGCTCTCGTCGTCCCTCTTCCGCCGATCGATCCGCCTCGCCTTCCCCGCCATCATCGTCGGGTTCATCCAGTGGAAGGTCTGCGTCGACGGACTCATGACGAAGGCCATCGAGGCCGAGGAGCGCTTCCTCGCACCTTCGGCGCTGTGGGAGCCGACCTGGTGCCAGATCGGCGACTTTGCAGGGTTCCTCCAGTTCTGCCTCGACCTCTTCACGAACCCGAACCACCAGTACATGCTCACCGTCGGATCGGCACTCTGGACCACCTACGACCAGTTCTGGGGTTCCGTCCTCGTCTACCTCGTCGCCGCCACCCTCACCCCGCTCCCCTTCCGCGGCCGCTACTCGCTCTACCTCGCCATCTGCGTCGCCCTCTGGTGGATCAACTCGTCGAACATGCTGTGAGTCGCACTTTCCTCCCACCCAGACGAGGCGGGAACTGACCTTGCACCTCGCCCAGCTACATGATTGGTCTCTGGCTCGCCGACTTCTACGCCTCGGGCTTCGTCCGCAAGATCCAGGACCACTGGAAGTGGACGGTCGCCATCGAGGTCTGCGCCATGGCGCTCGCGCTCGCCTTCATCGCCGGCGGACAGCACGTCGCAGGACCCGCTGACCGCGCCATGGGCGCCATCACCGTCTACGACGGCAAGTTCTCGTGGAACCCGTCGTACGTGTGGCCGCAGTACATGCTCATGAGCAACTGGTGCGTTTCGGATCGCTAGCTTCGAGAGTGAAGTCGAGCTGACGACCTCGACGCGCAGGATCCCGCCGACGATGATCCTCATCTGGTGCGAGGTGTCGCACGCGATGCAGTGGTTCATGAGCTGGGGCATCTTCACCTGGGTCGGCAAGGTCTCGTACGGGTTCTACCTGATGCAGTTCCTCACCATCTACGGCCTCATGCCGCACATCCTCCTCCACTTTGCCGACCAGGACCGCTCGTCCTACTGGAACGTCGTCACCCCGACCTACATCCTCTGCCTCATGTTCAACTTTGCCGTCGCATGGTGCGTTCGCCCTTCTCCTTACGTCGCGAGACTTGCACCCTAACTGACGCTTCGTGCGCTCGCGCAGGGTGTCGTACCACCTCCTCGACCGCGTCGGCCTCAAACTCGGCAAGTGGATCTGGGACGGCCTCTTCGTCTCGAAGCCCAACACGGCCGGCTCGCTCCCCGCCAAGATGGGCCGCCACGCCTTCTGGTGCGTCACCAAGGGCCCGATCGTCCTCGCGCGCGGCTGGGCCAAGAACGTCGCCTCGTTCGGCAAGAAGGCCAAGCACGGCATCCACATGGCGTTCCACTGGCGCACGCCGACGACTCGCCCGCACGTCCCCGACCCCACCGACCCCGAAGTCCTCGCCCAGCTCCACTCGACGAGGTGGACGTCCGACCTCAGCCACGACAAGGAGGCGATGCGCACGCGCAAGCTCCTCCGCCTCCAGTCGTACATGTGGATCCCGCACCTCTTCCTCATCCCCGGCCTCACCGCGATCTGGGTCGTCTACCACCCGATGGGCGCCTGGACGTACGACGCCCTCACGTTCTCGTCGCTCTGGCGCTTCATCTGGGTCCTCTCGTTGCCCAACTGCTTCTTCGCCTGGCTCGGGTTCATCACGCCCGACATCTCGCCCGAGCCCGGATCGCTCGACAACAAGCCCGTCTGCCGCGAGTACATCCGCAACTTCTTCGTCGTCCTCGTCACCAAGGGCTCGAACGAGTCGGCCGTCCGCCGCGGTTACAACAAGCTCATCCGCCTCGAAAAGTTCCACCCGGCCGTCAAGGTCGTCGTCCTCACCGACGAGCCGTACGTCTACCCGGACCTCCAGAACATCGTCTGCCCCAAGTCGTACAAGTCGCCGCTCGGCAAGGCCAAGTACAAGGCGCGCGCGCTCGACTACTTCCGCTACCACGTCTCGCTCGGAGTCTACGACTGGATCCTGCACATGGACGAGGAATCCGTCACCGACGCCGAGTCGCTCCGCCACTGCCTCGAGTTCATCCGCTACACGCCGCACCACTTTGGACAGGGCATCATCCTGTACAACGGAACGGGATACTGGGACAACTGGTACTTCACCGTCGCAGACGGCATCCGTGTCGGCGACGACCTCGCGCGTTTCCACCTCCAGAACACGATCATCAAGCGCCCCGTCTTTGGTGTCCACGGATCCTTCCTCATGACGAACGGCGAGCTCGAGAACGAGTGCACCTGGGACTTTGGCTCGCTCGCCGAGGACTTTGAGTTCTCGCAGGACGCCTGGCGCCGAGGCTTCACCTGCGGCCGCATCCACGGTATCGTCCGTGAG
Organism: Rhodotorula toruloides NP11; assembly: GCF_000320785.1. Lineage (NCBI taxonomy): Eukaryota > Fungi > Basidiomycota > Microbotryomycetes > Sporidiobolales > Sporidiobolaceae > Rhodotorula > Rhodotorula toruloides. The sequence goes on along the minus strand of NW_015622979.1, from coordinate 153,653 downwards.
CAGTCGCCGACCACCCTCCGCGACTTCCTCAAGCAGCGTCGCCGTTGGTTCATGGTGCGTCGCGCGCCGTCCTCCTCGCCATCTTTGCCTCCCCGCTGACCCTTTCCGCCTCGCAGGGTATCCGCGACATCAAGGGTCTCTACGGTCTGCCTCACCTCGCCATCAACCTCTGGATCGTCGGTGTCTTCACGCTCGGCGCGACCATCATCAACTTGCCGCTCGGCTTCATCGAGCACTCGCTCACGCCCATCTGGATCGCCGTCGCCGCCAACTTCAACTTCATCACGTTCTTTGTGAGTCGCGGTCGTTCTCTTTTGTGGGGCGCGGGAACAGAGTGGCGATGGTGGAGTTGTCGCGAGTCTAGTGAAGACTTTAGGATCTGGCAGCTAGCGAGGATTTCGGCGGTCGAGGCTAGCGAGGATTTCGGCCGTTGCGACTAGCCAGGATTTCGGCGTTGAACGAGACTGACCTCCCCTCCTTCCCGCAGACGCTCTACCTCTGGGGTTTGTTCTTCCAGGAATTGGACTTCGGACAGACCTGGTGGAAGATCCCCGTGCGTACCATTTCCGCTCACGAGACGGCCGCCGAAAGCTGACCCCGCTCACCCCGCGCGCAGATCCACTTGGTGTGCGCGATCATCATCCAGCCGTTCGCGTCGATCGCCGAGGGCCTGTCTGCCATCTGGGGTGCGTTTCAACGAGCCTCACTCTGGCGGAGGACGAAGGAGAAAGGCGGCGCGCAAGGAGGTAGAGGTGGAGAAGCCGGACTCAACGGAGGACTCTGGGGTGAAGCGGACGTCTCCTCGAACTGCGAGACTGACAGCGATGTTCTCCTGCGTCCACAGCCATGGCGAGTGAAGACTTTGGCAAAGAACGTTCACTTTCCGTCTCTGCGTCTCCTGGACTCCGAACTAACCTCGACTTGGGCGCCTGCAGTTCGAGGTCATCGTCAAGAAGTAGTCGCCTCGCCTCTCTCCCGCATGGACCCTCTTCCTTTCTCGCCGTGTCGTCGCCGCCGCCGCCGCCTCCGAACAGCGCCGCTCGACACCCCTTTCGCATACCCCTTCCTCTTTCCCTCTTCACGCCCAACTTACCTACTCGAAACGGACACTCGTATTTCTCTTCTCACTTTGCAACGTCTCAACCCGTCGTCACGCTCCTCCACGGCGTCACCCTCGTTTTTACTCCCCTCAAGTGGACCCTGGCTTCCTTCGCTCTCTCCGCTAGACGCTCCCTCTCCCTCTCCCTGTGCACAGTTCTCGTTCGCTCTCTCGTTCTTGTCCGCCTGCTTGCTCCCGAAATACCATACACTTTCACCGGGCGCGCTGCTTGCGACGAGGAGAGAGCATCACTACCTTCCCTTCCGCGCTTGTCTCTTGGGCTCCTCAGCCAGCGCGGAATTTTGCTTTCCTCACTTCGCCGTCAGCGTGCGCCGGCTAGCCCGCCTCTGACCGCCTGCGACCTCGCCCATCCTCATCACTCTTGCACTTTCACCGGCTCTCTCCTTCATGGCTACACAACCCTTCGCCGGCCTGGCGCCGAAGATCAAGGCCCAGTACGCTGCTGCGCTCAAGGCTGGCACATTATTGTTCACCGAGAGCGAGGTGGTCGAGTTGGACGATGAGCGAACTGGGATCCCGGTGCGTGCGAACTCACGTCCTTAAGCTCAGATTGACACGCGCTGACCTGACGTGTCTCCAGTTTGAAGTCCGCTTCGCACCGGCACTCGCAAAGAAGCCAACGGACCAGGGCAAGGGCGAGCAGAAGGGCGAACGGCGAGACGCTCCTCCGGACCCGTTCGCTCCGCCGTACCAGCAGGACTTGTACGTGGCCGAAGACGTCGTCAAGGAGGACGAGCACGATGCGGGCGAGGGCTTTGTGGTGTTGGTGAGTTGCGCTTTCTCCTCCCCTTCCCCGACTCTCCCTCCTTTGCCCCTCAAGTCCGCTTGTTCTTGCCTCTCGACTCTCCCTGCCGCCGCGAAAGCCTAACAACGCAGTGACGACTTCGCTCTCGGCAGCTCAACAAGTTCTGCGTAACGCCCCGGCATTTCCTCCTCGTCACAAAGGAGTTTGTCAAGCAGACGACGCCGCTCTCGCCCGTCGAGATCTACACAGCGTGGTCCATCCTCAAGCAGCTGAGCTCTCGGGAGAAGCACCTCGCCTTCTTCAACTGCGGCGCGGACAGCGGAGCCTCGTGAGTTGGCGAGACGGAATGATTCTCCTCATCCTGCCCGCTGACTCTTCAGCTCTGTAGCCAACCGCACAAGCAGTGTGTCCACGATTGCGTCCTCTCCAGCTGCTGTTCGCTCGCTCACCTATTCCTCGGTCCGCAGCCTCCAGTTCATCCCGCTGTCGAATGGTGTGGCCCCGTTCGACTCCTTCATTGACGAGCACAAGCCGAAGAACGAGAGTGAGCGCACGAGGTCCCGATCACCGCTATGTCTCTCGCTGACTATCCGTCTCGGCATACGCAGAATCGTGCTTCCAACTACCCCTCCCTTACGCCAACTTCACTGCCCTCCTCGACGTCCCCTCAGATCCCAGCGAAGCACCTGCCTACCTCGGTCACCGCTTCCTGGAGCTCCTCGACCTCATGATCGACCACCGGCGGCGACTCGCGGAGGAAGACCCCTCGCTGGCGAGCGGTCCAGTCCGGCTGTCCGAACTCTCCTACAACGTCGTCATGACCGCCTCGTACATCCACCTCGTCCCTCGGAGACGGGAAAAGTTCACGACGTCGACGGGACGGGCGATCTCGATCAACTCGCTCGGCTTTGCGGGCATGATCCTGGTCAAGGAGCAGGAGGCGCTGGACGAGGTCAAGGAGGTCGGCGTGCTGAAGGTGCTGGAGAATGTTGCGTTCAGGCCAGTGGAGCTCGGAGATACCCATGCGGCGGACGCTATCGTCGCGTGCGGTGGGTTGGCGTGATCAGGACGTGTAGAGGCGGCTTTCGGGGCGCTTGTGAGGACTTCGCTGCACCTGCCAAAGCTCCCTATTTACAGCATCTCATGCACAAGCTGAGCTGCACTGAGGAAGAGAACAGCGCAGCCGCGCGACCTGAGAGAAATGCTGTGAGCGGAGTGAGAAGAGCGTCGCGAAGCGAGCGAGGTCGCCGTCGGTTGGGAGCGAGTAGCTTGACGAGCACTGATGGGCAAGTGGACAAAGAAAAGCTCTACAAGCGCGGATAGTGTGCGGAAACCCGCGACGAAGAGAGGAGGCGACCCTCGCACCCTCGCACCCTCCCTCGCGCAACGCAAGCAGCGCGCCCGGTGAAAGTGTACGGTATTTCGGGAGCAAGCGAGCAAGAACGAGAGAGCAAACGAGAACTGTGCACAGGGAGAGGGAGAGGGAGCGTCTAGCGGAGAGAGCGAGGGTCCACTTGAGGGGGGTAAAAACGAGGGTGAAGCCGTGGAGGAGCTTGACGACGAGTTGGGACGTTGCAAAGTGAGAAGAGAAATACGAGTGTCCGTTTCGAGTAGGTAAGTTGGGCGTGAAGAGGGAAAGAGGAAGGGGTATGCGAAAGGGGTGTCGAGCGGTGCTGGTCGGAGGCGGGGTGGCGCATGATGACGGCGACGGCGACACGGCAAGAAGGAAGAGGGTCGATGCGAAGGGAGAGGCGGGGCGAACGCGAGGCAACTACTTCTTGACGATGACCTCGAACTGCAGGCGCCCAAGTCGAGGTTAGTTTGGAATCCAGGAGACGCAGAGACGGAAAGTGAACGTTCTTTGCCAAAGTCTTCCGATGCCATGGCTGTGGACGCAGGAGAACATCGCTGTCAGTGTCGCAGTTCGAGGAGGCGCCCGCTTCGCCCCAAAGTGCTCCGTTGATTCCGGCTTGTCCACCTCCCCCTCCTTCCGCCGCCCTTCCATTTGGTCTTCGTCAGAGTGGGACTCGCTGAACGCACCCCAGATGGCAGACGGGCCCTCGGCGATCGACGCGAACGGCTGGATGATGATCGCGCACACCAAGTGGATCTGCGCGCGGGCGCCGGGGCGGCGAGTGAAGGGCGAGCGAGGCGGATTCCTGGCTTGGCGGCTGCTATGCAAGCCACAGCGTCGCACGTTACAGTCCGAGCAGATCAGGGCTTTGTACGAGCTTCGAGCCAGAGCAACGCGCTCGAAGAGCATGCGGAATCGTCGGCAACTGCGAGGGGGGCGGGCGTCGACAGCCTGCGCTGCTCCAAGCGGGCTCTAGGCCTACTGAGAGGTGGCGAAACCCTTCAGAACGCGCTGAAGCAGCGGAAGGTGCACCTCGTCAGGAAAGTGATGAAGACGCGTAGCGACTTTGTCGCTGGACGGGGCGCGGTGAGCGCGTGCGACTGAGACGCGGCAGCTAGAAGGTAGCTGTAGCAGCCTCGCCAACTCTGCACGAGCGGTCGAGCGGTGTGGCTACGTCCGAAGTTCGCCATCGCCGCATCGCCAGGCTTTCCCACTTCACAAACCTCGCACTCGGCTAATCGGCTCTTGCACACCCGCAAGCCTCCTAAAACAGCTTCAGCTTCCGCCTAGAGCCGCCATGTCCTCCATCTTCGGCGCCGTCCGCAGCTACGCCCGCTCGTTCTTCTCGACGCCCGCGATCAGTCAGGAGCAGGTTGCGCTCGCTAAGGAGACTGTTGAGGTGCGCGACGCTCCGATAGCACTCGTGTCATACCATGCTCATCACTCGCTCCGAACAGGGCCTCATCCAGTCGCCCGTCGTGGTCTTCTCCAAGTCTTACTGCCCGTACTGTGCGCTTCTTTCGCTCTCTTGGGGCGCAGAAGACGCTTAGCAGCTGATATTGGACATTCTAACTGCAGGCACGGAGGCCAAGAACATCCTCAGGTCGCTCGGCCAGAGCTCTCGCATGAAGGTAGGTCTCTTGCGCTCCCGATACCCTCGCTGTTCCAGCTGACCAAGCTTTCGAATATAACGCAGGTCCTCGAGCTCAACCAGGAGCAGAACGGCTCGGCGATCCAGCAGTACCTCGCGGAGCGAGTCGGCGCAGCGAAGGTTACGGTTCCTCAGGTGAGCCAGCTCGCCCCTCGCCGCGCTCATTCGCCCCTGCTCACGTCGACTATCGGCGCAGGTCTACATCAAGGGCCAGCCCGTCGGCGGATGCAGCGATCTCAAGAAGCTCCAGGCTGAGGGCAAGCTCACCAGCCTCCTCGCTTAAACGCCAGGCTCTCTCCCGCATAGACCCGCTATTTACTCGTCTTGTAGCACTGTAACAACACGTTCCTTCCCTTCCAAACTTGAAACCCTAGTGGTACTCGATGATAGGCCGGCGCCTCGGTCGCTCCTCCTCCTCCTCCTCCTCTTCCGTTCCCTCGTCCTCGTTGGCCTCCGCTTCTCGTCGCCGGTTCGCGTCATGCGCGCCGTCTGCTCGTCCGCCATCCGCCAATCCCTCGATCTCGATGCCATCACCTTCGCCTCCTCCTTCGCCCTCCTCCTCTTCCCGCGCCTGGGCATTCAGCGCTTCTCGCTCCTTCTGCTTGGCGATGAGCTTGGTTGCGCTGTTCAACGGAAACCGTCAGCATCGCAAACAAGAAGATCAGGTAAGGAGTGGACGCACCGGTTGAAGACGCCGTTCGTGCTCGCTCCGCACGCAAAACACTTGCCCGTCTTTGCAAACCGCTTGATCGCGCACGCCGAGTCAAAGTAGTGGCCGCACAACGTCACGACAGGTTCCGGCCCGAACGGCTTGCGGCAGATCAGGCAGGCGAAGGGCAGCTCGTCGTCCGAATCAGAGTCCGAGTCGTCCTTGTCGCCATCCCGGGCGCGCTGTTTCGCCAGGAAGGAGCCGGCGGCAGCCGAGTTGGAGAGGAAGGAGTTGTCGAGTTGCCAGCCGTGAAGGTAGTCGCCTCGGTCGTGCAAGAACTGTTGGAAAGAGGCTGTCAGTACGAGTTCTGGAAGCTGGAGCCGGCGGCTGCTCACCTTGCAAGTGTCGCCGTAGCCACAGAAGCCGGTCTCTGCAAGCGGTCAAGTGCCCAGTCAGTAAAGGACGAGAAGATTGAGTTAAAGCGACAACGCACCTTTGTAGTCTTTGCAGACGTCCGGCTGGTAGTCGACAAGCGTGATCGTCCGCACGTTCGACGGCCCGCCCTTGACTGGTCCAACAGCCTTCGGCAGCTGGTTCTTCTGCTTGTTGGCGCCGCGATACAGCCCGTCGTCCGGGACCTCCTCCGCCTTTGCGTTCTTGTCGCGCGCCATCTCCTTGGCCTGCTCCGAGCTGACCCACGCCGGCGGGCTCTCGCTGCGCCTCCCCTCGGCCCTTCGCTCGGTCGAATGGCGCACAGCGAACGCCTTGCGCTCCTTGTCCTCCTCCTCACCCGAGTCGTCCTGGGCCTCGAGTGCCGCGTCCTGCAGCTTCCGGCGCTTGTAGCCACCCGTTCCCTGCACCAGGTGACTCGTGAAGTGACGCTTCGCAGCCTGCACAACCTCAGAGGCGGCTGGCTTCGAGTCGGCTGATGAGGAAGCGGTGTCGACCTCCTTCTTGCGGAGGCCGGCGGGCGGGCCCTTGCGCTTCTTGATGAAGGTGACGGGGGCGTCAGAACTCATTGCGAGTAGCACGGTAAGCGAGAGACGAAGTGAGAGAGCGGTGAGAGCGAGAGAGTCGGCGCCACAACGGCTAAGTCAGCAGAGTCACTCTCAAACAGTCGTCTGACTGGACTTGCGATGACAAAGACTGGGATACAATGCTTGAACGACTTTTGCTATGAGAGCGGACAACAGGGGAATGCGCGATAGAAAGTCTATGTCCTCCTCGACATCCCTCACGCCGACTGCGACGACGACGACCCCTCCTCCTCCTCAGTCGTCTCGATCATGACAAGGTCCTCCGTCCTCGCCCAGCCCAACTTGCCGACGCCGTCCTTCCTGCACAGCAACCATCCCGCGCCGCCCTCTGCGCTGTCTGCCTCCTCGAGCTCGACCGTGAGTCGGTCGCCGACCTCGAGACTCCAGATAGGATACCCAGAGCGGTAGCCGGACGAGCGGCACGCGTTGACAGCCTCGGCGACGTACAACGGGCCGTCGGCGCCGAAGTCGTCCTCGTCGTCGCCTTCGTCGGCCGGCAAGTAGACGCTGTACGTCGACAAGTAGCGCTCGCGCAGCTCCTGCGCGGTACGGCCAGCCGTCTCACGCGGACGGGCAACGCTAGAGTCGCTGCTTTGTTCGGTCGAGCCGTTCCTGCGGGCCGCAGTCGCCGACGGCAAAGAAGACGTCGGCTGAACGCCAGGCGCAGGAGGAAGAGGCGCGTCGTAGCGCAAGGCCATCGAGCGGCGGTCGTAGCCGTTGAGAGGCTCGTGCATAACCTTCGACAAGCGACCTTCGCTGTTCTTGACGACGACATAGTGCTGCGGGAGAGGCGGCGGCGTAACCGGCTCAGTCGTCTTCGACGATCCTGAACCGTCTGCCGATGGGGGCCGGAGGGACGGCGCGGACGAGTCGGAGGTGACGCTGCTGCGATAGGTCGACCCGAGACTGCCGCGACTGAGGTGCTCGGACGAGTACTCGGTCGTGCTGGACAAGTACGACCGGCGCTTCGAGTGGCGAGGCTCGTCAGGCGTGGTAGGCTGCGAGGCGTATGGGCGAGACGGGCTCGAAACGGAGGCTGGTCCCGAGGCTTGCGAGACGCGGGAGAACCGCTGATGACCGAGAGGGGATGACGCCGTCGACTCTGCATGCGTAAGATGCTACGTCAGCTACAGAGCGCAAGAAGACGGTAGTAAAACGCACGAGAGGCGGGAATCCCGAGACCGGCGGCAAGAGTCTCCATCATCTGCGCGAGAGGCTGATGGGCCGCATCAAATGACGCCTCGATGTCTTCGTACGAGCCATCCGGCACCTGGACGAGCCACTGCTCGGCAAAGGCGACCCAGCGCTCCTGCACCGTTTCGTGGTACGCCGCCTGGGCACCGGCAAAGTGGCCGACTATGATGTTGAAGTAGCGTGAGACGGAGCCGAGGAAGCGAGGAAGCTCCTCGAGTAGCTGCGACGAGAGGAGGAGGAACTCCTCCGATCCGCGCCTGTCGGCTGGCAGCTTCTTGGCGAGGTAGCGGGAGTGGTCAAGCATCTTGTCGTTGCGCTTCGCGATGACTTGGCGGGGGTTCTCGAACAGGCTGAGGAGGTGGTCAGTCTTGAGGATGAGCGAGTGTCGGACCTCGTAGTCCTGCAGACAGAGGGGCATCAGTTCGAGCCGGTCGGAGAGCTCGATGAAGCAGACTCACAAGCTCTCGCCAAGGACCCTCAATGATAGGGATGAGGACCTCGTCGAGGAAGATGCAGAGTCGGCGGTGGCTGATGCTGGCGGGCGAGTGCCGCTCGCCTGCCATGGGCGCGTACATGTTGATCCAGCCCTCGACCATGCCGACCTGCGCCTCGAGCGCAGTCTTCGTGCTCTTGGTCCAGTCGCGCATCTCGTTCGAGAAGCGAAGGACGCCGCTCCGGGTGCTGTCGACGAGCGCAACGAGCGTGTCGAACATCTCGTCCCCGCCGTTCTCGGCGAACCCAAGCGCCGTCTTTGCCTTCTGCGACGAGCGGAGCAGCTTCTTCGTCACGGTCGACGAGATCGAGCGAGACGAGTCACGGCGCTGGGACGACTTGTCCTTGGCGACAACGCGAGCGACGGCGTCGTTGCGCTTCTTGTACTCGTTGATATGCTCGGCGACCATGAGGACGTCGGTATTGGCGCGCTGAAGGCTGACTCGGTCCGGGTGGTCGTCCGGCGTGAGGGCGAGGATCTGGTCGAGGAGGAGCGGGTACTTGAGGCACCGCTGGACCGGCTTGATGAGCAGCGAGGCGAGGTCCCAAGCGTTCGTCCGCCCGTGCGAGAGCGTCTTGCATTCTGACAGATACGTGCGGAGAGTGGGCTCGAGCTCTTGCAGGCGGATGATGGCACGGTGGTGCCGGACGCAGTAGTTCGAGTACACTTGCTGGATGCGTGGAATCATCTCGACGAAGACTTCGCCGATCCGGTCGTCCATCGCGTCGGGGTCCTCACCGCCAGATGCACTGTCGAGGAGGTTGGCGAAACCCTCGGCGAGCGAGGCAATCTCCTCGAGGTTGGCGAAGACGATGTGGAGGTCCTTCGGCGACATGAGCGGCTGGCCAGGCATGAGGTTCGGCATTGCTGCAACAGTCGCCCGTCGCGACTCGTTGCGACCCGTGACACTTGAGCCGGATGAGACGCGGCGATTGACGTCTGGTCGGTGCGAAGCTCGTCGAGGTGCGAGACTTGGCGAAGGCGGGCTTGCCGGAGAAGCCTTTGCAAGGCCAAGACCGGTACTCATGACGTGGTCCGCGATCTGCGCCATGTCTTCATACATGCGAACTCGTCAGCGAACGGAATAAGGCTCGAGGCAGTGGAAGGACCCACGAGCTCCTCGCGCACGAGCGAGGTAGATGTCGCGAACGACGGCCATGTCGACCGCATACGTCGTCTCCGTCTCGACGAGCTCCTGGATGATTCGCCTGCGCTTCTCAAAGTTGCGCAGCTTCCGCCCAGTCTCTACCGACATTTCCGTGGGCGATGTCGTCTGCACGGCAGATTCGGGAGCAGCCTCGAAAGCCGGCGAGCTAGCGCGCACAGTCGAAGGCGAGTGCTCCGAGACGGAACGTGCAGAGGGCGTCCGCAAGTCGACGCTGCCAAGACCAAGACCAGTGGACGTCGCAGCCTGCGACGACGTCGCGCCGGCCGTTTCTTCGACTTCGTGCCCGTCGGCGGACTGGCCGGCTTTGGGCGTGAAGTAGACGGTGTCGCGATCCTGCGCCGAGCCAGCTCGAGGCGGATGCTCGGGTGACGGTTCCTGGTTGGGAAGGACTGCAGTGTCACGAGAAGTCGGTGATTGCGAGACCTCTAGCGCGGGTGCTGCGGACGCTGGTCGACCATCGAAAGGATGGCGGTAGTCGACACGATCCAACGAGCGCGAGCTCGAGCGTCCAGGGCTTGCGCACTCCTCCGCCAGTTCTGACAGAGTCTTTGGCTGCGGAGCAGTCGGCCGCGACTCTGGCAGGACCATCGTCAGCGACCTGCCGCCCTCCATCGCCGAAGCCGTCTCGTCAAGGAACGCTGCGAGTCGCTTGCGTTTCTCCGCTGTGTCCGGACCTCCTTCGGCGATGGGCGGGAACGTCGGCGACGCGGGCGACAGGCGAGATCCGTAGCCGTAGCTCGAACCGGTGCTCGCGTACGAGTTGCCGGAAAGGATCGAGGCCATTGAAGGTCGTCGACCGTCGAGAGAGCTGCTAAGATGGCTTGACAGGTACTCCGAATGCTCGCCTGGCGAGTGCACGCTGTTGCGGCGAGTCATGGCGGACTCGGTCGAGATGCGACGAGGGTTCTTCGGGCGGGAGGGGAACGGAAGACTGCTGCCGGATTGGCCAAGGCTCATGCTGGAGCCGACGGAATCGCGTTTCGAGGCTGGCGGCGAGGGACGGTCAGCTGGCGAACGAGCTAGAGCGCAGAACAGAGAGCTCACCAGGCAGGGCATCGCTCATCCTCGACAGGCTGAAGTAGTCCTCCTCACGTCCCGCAGGTTTCCGCCTGATATCGACCGAAGACCGCCGCAACGCTCCATAAGCCGAGGTGGTCCTGGGAGGAGGCTCTTCGTCTAGAAAGGAGAAATCGAGGTTGAAATAGTTGGCGACGGCAGATCCAGGAAGGAGGCCGGAACGAGGGCGCCCATGACGATCCTCATCCGAAGACGAGGTGTCGTCGAAGAAGCGGTGTGTGTTGCGGTTGGCCGGTGCGGAGTGAGGGATGGGACGATCGGTCGCGAGCGACGAACCGTTCATCACGATGGACGGCGGGCGTGATTTGCGCGAGCCGTCGAAGGACAAGGGGGGAGGTCGCGAGCGAAAAGTGTCGGAGCGTCGCACCGTGATGTCGTCCGGCAGAGGTGGCAGGCGCGAGTTCGTGGAACGTCGAGAAATCGATGACCAGCGACCAGAATCCGTTCCACCGAAGGTGGGTGGTTGAGGAGACGTCGAGCGGCGACGGTCAATCCCGTCGTCGTCCGTCGCGATGGACAGTGCAGGGCGTCGCGACGAGTAGACGTCCATCGAGGGCAGTCGAGAGAGCGTAGTGGGTCGATCGACGAGGCGAGCACCGCAAGTCGTCACCCAGAGAACGCGGCGGTGCGGTTCGAGGAGGAGGAGGGGGAAAGGAGGGGCGAAAACGGAGTCTAGTCAGCGTCTCGTCGACTCGACACCTTAGCAGGGTGCTGTCTAGCGCTCAGGCAGGCCGCACGACGCTGTGGCCAGCGAGCGAGATGTGCGGTAACAGAGCCTCCTTGTTCCCAGCGCCCTCGACGGCGACGCCCGACGCCAGGCAGGCGGTCGAGAGGTTTGGAACACGCGAGCAGGCCATCCGTCGCCCAGGCACCTTCCCTCCTCGCGGCAGCAAGCATAATCAGAAGCGGTGGACAGTACCGGGGCGAGGCTGGATCCACCTTCCGCGTTCGGCCCGCCAACGCCGGCAGCGTGAAGCCGCCTGCCTCTTTCCGCCTCGTCGCTGCGCCAGCCTCGATAAGCATAGGCACCAACCCCGCCGCTCTCCTCCGCCGTGCAATAACCTTTGGCGCCCAGCCTGCTCGCCGGCAATACGAGCAGCGCGAGGCTCGACCCGGCTGCGTCGCTTCAGTCGCTAGAACTGGCTGCTGACTGCGCGGAGCGCAAGAATCGTTTACAGCGCGCGGGAGCTTGCGTACCAGCACCTCGCTCGCGAGGCGCACGTCGCCCTTTGCCGACTCTCCTTCGCGGTTGTCACGGTGCCCAACGCAGAGAAACCCGGGATGGCACGCAGGGAACAGGCGTTGGCTTACCGGAAACGTGGCTTTTGTCGCTTGTGGCCTGCAAAGCATGGCGAGTCGATCAGCGAAACCTTGCTCGACTAAGAACAGCCCAAGCAGCTTCCGCGGTGTGCGATGGAAGCGGCAAGGGTCCCTGCTCGGTTTCAAACGTACAGCGTCGTCGGCGAAGCCAGATCCCCGGTGGCCTTGAGCCCACCCCGTCCTCAACAGGTCGCTGATCTCGCGCAAGAGGGCAGCGTCCCCCGGTGCGAGCGTCGAGCCCGATGCGAGGGTGCAGATCGAGGCGACACGGCTGGCCTTGCCCTGAGGCGCCTCGTCATGTGCAACTGACCGCGTGAAGCGTGCTGCGACGTGAAGATGAGGAGGAATGAGTCGAGAAGGAGGAGGGGATGGTTCGGCAACCTCATTGCGGCGCTCTGGCGGCTTGAAGCTCAGCTTGGAGACAGCCTGAAGCAGTTCGTAGAACGAGGGAGCCATGCGAAAGCGAACGAAGCCATTGCAGTGGAGCGACCAGACGGGGAGGAGAACAAGGGGAGGGCGCTCAGGCCTCGCTTCTTTGCGCGGGTCTCGCTTTCAGTGACGCAGAATCGTAAAGTGTGGAACGTCGCGGGCCGCACGGGAGCGACTTAGCGATGGACGGACGACAGCGACGAGCGAGGAGAACGTCTCGAGTAGAGGATACTTCGCAGGACGATCTGCGAGCGGGTGCCAACTCTCTTTCGCCCAGCGTTCACAGACGAGGTACCGACAACAGCAAGGGCCATTCTACAGAAGGAAAAGGCGAAGGAGGGGAGGGGGAGATTAGTTTGGGAAGGTTGGCGTGCCGCGCGGTCGCAAGGCAAGCGCAAAGCTTCACGTCGAGTGGTCGCCGACGGGTGAATCGCTTGCGAGCGAGTTACGACGCTCCTGGACGAGGAGAGCGAGTGTCCTGCACGACCCGCCCGTCAGCGTAGACTCAGGAGGTCGAGGAAAGGACAGTCGGACTGCTTCAGCTGCTCGACGTCGTTCTTGACCAGCCGCACGTCGCTGTTCGTCTGCAGCGACGTCGAGTAGATGAGCTGCGGCGGGCCGATGCGGCGTTTCTGAGTGGAAAGTCGCGAGTTAACGAGGAGTTAGCCTTGACCAGCTCGAGGAGTGGAGAGGCTGCACACACCGATACAAGGCGTCTCCTGCCGTGCCCTCGTTTCGTCGGCCATGCTTGTACGGCTGGAACAGTCTCTGCGGGGTCAATTTCCTGCCACGAAGCGTCGGCGTCGAGGTCACTCTTGCGACGCCGAAGCGAAGCGTTAGTCCAGATCGCTGGCAGACCCATCTGCCGTCCGTTGTATGTGTCGAGCGCACCTCTTCGACTCCGTCCAGCTACGAGAATGGGACAGCATCAGTGCACGCATCGGGCGGAGGTTGAACGAAACATGCGCACCGGTTCGTCCGGCACAACCTCGCCACAGCGTCGCTTGTACTCATTCAGCTGAGAATAGGCCGGGGTCAGGTCGGGTTCGCAGGAGACGACGGGTGCGTATGGACGCACCTCGCTCAGCGCAGCTTCGTAAGCGAGTTCGAGCTTCTCCTGCTCCTCCATAAGCTGCATGCACGCGTCGTGCTGTTCCTCCTGGTCGGCCTGTATGACGAATCGAGCTTGAGATGGGTATTTCCGCGAAGGAAAGCTCCGGAGAGTCGCACCTGCGTCTGCGCGAGCTCGCCTTCCACCTTTTCCAGCCGGCTCGTGAGCTTGACGACCTCGGCCTTCAGGTCTTGCTGTTCCAGTTCGTGCCGAGCCTGTAAGCGCTCGTCTTCCATCAGCGACGATTCATACGCAAGACCCGCAACGATATTGAGGGCACACCTTGAGCTGCGAGAGCGAGTCGAGAGCGACGGCGCGCTGTACGCGTCACGAGGGTTACTTAGCCGGCGCTCTCACTCTCCTACAGGGTGACCGGTGGAGGATGCCACAATGAGATGAGACGACGCACCTCAACTTCAGCAAACTCCTTCGCTTTCCGCAGGTCCGCAACCTCGGTTGCGTGGCCCTCATGCGTCTGCCGGAGGATGAGCAGCTCGTCTTCATGCTGAGCAACGTCGAGCTAGAGGTGGAATGACTGTCAGCTCCGAAATCTGGCAAGCGAATAGTCACAGGCAGGAACTTACCTTTGCAGCGTCGCGTTCGGCGGCGACCGTCGCGAGAGTATAGCGCAAGTCGTCCTGTGTGAAGAACAGGATCAGTACGACTCGAGATCAGGGAAAGCTTGTCAGTCCAGCACGAAGCCAGCTCACCAAGTTGCGCTTCCATGCATCTCGCTCAGCACGCAAACCAGCGACTTCCTGCTTCAGCCGCTTGTTCTCGTCGACGATGTGCTGTTGAGACCTCGTCAGTCGGAGACTGAAAGCGCAAGATGAGGAAGCGATCCGGCACACCTTGACTTTCCCAGCTGCTGCAAAAAGAGATCCCGCTTCTCCCTCGCTCGTCGGCGAGAGCGCCTCAGCATCCCACGAGTCATCTCGCGCATTCTTCTTCTGCTCACCGTGGGCATCAGCTGCCAACTCGAAGCGTCGCCAGAGAGGAGAGCACGATCAACGCACCCTCAACCCCTGCGACCGCCTCTGCTCTCCAACCTGCACCGGCTTGAGTGCCTTCCTCCTCTCCGCCCACGAATGGGCATCCGACTCCCTCGCCGTCTTGGAGCGCGACGAGTGGCTGTTGAGTGAAGAGGCGGTGCTGGATGAGGAGGAGCGGGTGTGCTGGGCGACGAGAAAGAGGAGGAGGGTCAGGCGAGTGAACTACTTGTGGGAGAGAGGGGACGTACCGCGTCCTCGTCAGCCATGCCTGCGCAGCGAGGTCAGCGAAGATGAGGAGGACCAAAGGAAGGTGAGGAAGACGCGTCGCTCGATTCGGCGACGAGGACGAGGTCAGTGCGTCGCAAGTCACGTGAGGCGTCGTCGCGACAGTCGTGAGCGCATCCCCATGCTTGAAGATAGCGGAAGCGAGGCGAACGGAAAGGCTGAAAGCGAGAAAGAGCATCGGCGGGACCTTCGCAATCCTCGCCTCTCGAGGCTGAACACCTCGTTGCGTCGCCCCTCCTCCTACGTATCCGGCACGAGTACCTGCGCCACCACCTGCTTCTTTGGCGTCGACAAGCGGTCCCTCGCCTCGTCCATCCGATCCGCTTCTCCTCCCGCAGCGTTCATCTCCTCGTCGCTCTCGTAAGCGACCTCGCCCGCCTCCTCATTCAGCTCAAGCGCTCTAGCGCCCTTTGCTCGCCTGATCCCAAAAGGCGGCGGCGAAGGCACCTCAAACGGAAGCGGTAATCGAGGCGCATCCGCTGCACCTGCTCGGAACGCCGCGCCGAGCGCAGCGAACGACGGCATCGAGGTTGCGCGGGAGAAGGGCTTGCGGAAGGATGCGGAGGTTGAGGAGGATTTGGAGGGAGTGTCGGGGACGAGGGTGAGGGAGTGGGCGGCACGGTCGGCGGCGGTTGATTCTGCGGCGAAGGAATCAGCTCAACTCGTTGACGACGAGCGAGGGTACGTACTCTTCGGACTGACAGCCTTCCTTTTCCGCTTCAAAGCATGCGAATCGTCCGCATCCGCCTTGCTCGCAACCTTCTTCTTGACGGCCACCGAACTCGCACTCGGCTTCTTCGACAACGAAACAACCCGCCTCTTGAGGACGTCCGGCACGCCAGCCATGTTATCGCCTCTTGGAAGCGGTCGAGGGCGTTCTTGTTTCCGAGGAAGGCGAGGGCGCGGAGCGGCTGTCGAGGCGGCGTCGGACGGCGCGTCGGTACTGTCCTTGCGCTTGAGCGGCACAACAGGGATTTTGAAGACATCGTCGTCCTCCCCACCCGTCTCCTTCTCCTCCTTCTCCTTCCTTCCGGCGCCGAGACCTTTGAGACCCATCAACCTCTTCATAGTCGGACTCTGCGCAACCCTCCTCTCATCCTCCCTCATCTCCCTCTTCCTTGCCGACTTCTCGAGCGACAACAACGAGCGGGCTTTGAATGGTGAGGGTGCGGGCTCGAGCCGTTGTGCGAGACGGGCGGCTTGGGTTGCGGAGGAGGGGAAGAGCTTGAGGCGGTGGTGCGAGAGGATGGTGGAATCGACGCGCGTGCGGAAGCTGCGCGATGTCGGGCGTTAGTGAGGCGTCGGATGACAAGGTGGAGTCGAGTCGGAACGCACAGAGGTTCGACGATGTCCAGCCACCACACCTGCACCAAATCCTTCTCCTCAACCACCACCTCCTCCATCCCCTCTGCCGCAATCCCAAATCCCCCAACATCTCTCATGACCCGCCAAATTTGCATCCGGTCTGTAAGGAAGTCGAGCAACATCGCTGGGTCGAGCGTGTCGCGGAAGAGCTCGGGGTGCTTCTTCTTTTTGCCTTTGCGAGTGATGGAGGGAGTGTAGGTTATGGGGAGGGAGAGGAGCGTGAGGAGGATGAGCGATTGGAGGCGGGTCCTGAGGGCGAGAAAGCGAGTTCAGCGAGAAGAGACTGTTCTGCTGAGAGCAGCACGCACTCGAGGAGTTCCTTCTCCGATAACCAGTCGTCAGGCCGGACGACAATCTCCTTCGGCGCCGCCTCGTCCTCGTCCTCGTCCATCTGCTCCGCCGCGCCGTCCTGGTCAAGTGCGCGCTGCTTCCCCTTCCTCCGCTTCTCCTCCGCCTTTCTCCGCTCTTCCTCTAGCCGCGCCTTTTCCTTCACCGCCCATCGCGCATAGTCCTCCCTCGCCCATCGCGCTTCCTCCTCGCCCAAACCCTCGTTCGAGTGGTCCTCGTCATCCTCACTCGCTGCGATAGCCCCTGGAACGTGGTCCCTCCATCGCTTGTCAAAGTCCTGCAGCGGCAAGACAAGTTCGCGCGCGAGCGAGTCAAATTCAGCAGGCGAGCGATCCGCCAACAGCGCAAGTAACGACCGAGCGAACGCCTCGAGGGTTGCCTGCGATCCAACGCATCAGTTCCGCTTCGCCCGACCTGCTCGAGCGCGCACGCACCTGCTCCGACTGCCTCTCGTCGGCTGGAGGCCACATTGCGTCGGTGTACGCGTGCTTGAGGTCGCGATTCGGGACGTGGACGGGGTAGGATGGTTGGGCGGGGAAGGGGATGGGCGGGCGGCATGGCAGGGAGTAGATCAGTCGCCGCTTGGTTGTGGTCGTCTGTGTGGCCATTCTCGAGCTTGGCCGAGCTTATGGGCGCTCTTAGGAGGTCGACGAGCGATGAGTGTGTCGCGTTGAGCCGCGCTGATGAGGTGGAGGAGCGGGAAAAGTGCGAGCGAGGGACTCGCCGTGTCCTGCTGGTGCTACTGTGGCTCATATTGAACTTACGACCACGTTACACTCGCTTACTCGCTCACTCCGCCCGCTCACCTTGACCCGCTTGCTTGCCGGCGGCGAAGTGGAGGTGGGGCCAGTATTCGACCTCGCGCTCCCTCTCACCGTCCACTCGCTCAATCCCCCCAACGACGCCATGGCATCGACAAAGATCCCCGTCACACTCGGGCTCATGACCTGGGGCGAGCAAGGGACACCTATGTCCCGCATCCACGATCTCGAGACGTGCGAGCAGTGCGTCCGGCGTCCTCTTTGCTGTTCGACGATACATGAGCGGCGCTGGGTTGGGACGGGACCAAAACAGTGCTCTCGGGGCGAGACTCACACTCGCGACCCGCAGGATGCTCGACGTCTTCGTTTCTCACGGGCACAACGAAGTCGACAGTGCGCTCGCCTACTGCAACGGCACCTCGGAGGAATACCTCGGCAAGCTCGACTGGAAGTCGCGCGGCATCCTCGTCGACACCAAGCTGTGGCCGATGGAGTACAAGGGCGAAAAGGCGACGTTTACGCTCGACAAGATGCGCAAGTTCCTGGACGTCCAGCTCGCGGCGGTCAAGACTGACTGCTTGAACTTGTGGTACCTTCGTACGTCGCGATCCCTTCGGCCTCCCCGCAAATGAGCCTCTCCGCTCACCATCTGCACTCGCAGACGCTCCTGACTACGGTACACCTATCGCCGAGACGCTCGAAGCCGCCAACGCGCTCTACAAAGAGGGCAAATTCAAGCGCTTCGGTATCTCGAACTATTGCGGGAAAGACGTCGAGGAGTTCTGCGACCTCGCCGACAAGCACGGGTGGGTTAAGCCGAGCGCTTACCAGGTGCGTCCTTCCCTCCTTCCCGTCCATCGCACCTTACTGATGCGGAAGATGTTGCACTCGCGCAGGGTATCTACAACGCCCTCCACCGCAGCGTCGAGACCGAACTCTTCCCAATCCTCCGCAAGCACAACATCTCGTTCTACGAGTTCAACCCGCTCGGCGGGGGGTTCTTTGTTGGACACCTCAAGAAGGAGGAGGGGGTGGAGAAAGGGTCGAGGTTTGATCCGGAGACGGCGCAGGGGAAGAACTGTACGTTCTCGCGTCTCTTCCGCTTCTCCTCCCTCCCTGCCTTCTCTCGCTTCTCCAGCTATCACACGAAGCTGACGTGCCTTGACGCAGACCGCAACCGCTACTGGCGCGACGAATACTTCCGCGCCCTCGACCTAATCCAACCCGTCGCGTCCCTTCACTCGCTCACACTCGCCGAGATCGCCCTCCGATGGATCGAGCACCACTCGCAGCTCTCGCGCGAGAGGGGCGATAATGTCTTGATTGGTGCGAGTTCGGTGAGGCATTTGGAGGAGAACTTGAGGGATTTGGAGAAGGGGCCGCTACCTGAGGATGGTGCGTCCGCGTGCTACTGTACTGTTCGCTAGAAGCGGCTCGACTGACTTGCCGTGCAGTACTCGACGCACTCGACAAAGCCTGGGAAATCGTCAAGCCCGTCGCTTCCCTCGTGCGCTGCCTTCCTCTCCTCGGGCGGTCGTCGCTTTCGTCGCTCACCCTTCTTCGCGTCGCGCGCAGTACTACCGGTCGCCCGACAACATCAAGATCTGAGCGTGAGAGGGATCAGTAGACAAGAGCAGTGCAAAGGAAGGTCGGTATTTGTCGTGGCTCGTCTCGCGTGACAGAGCCTACTCTCGAGAGCTGCCCGACGAGAGAGGTTGAGACGGTACAAGTTACAACAGCCGCTCGACAGCACAGTAAATCACGACAGCATGTACAGCCATTCCCCCAACCTCAAAAACGTCAAGATACCGACCGACCGTCCATCCCCTCGCTCGCTACTGCCCATCCTCCTCCTCCCACATATCCCTCAACCTGTCCATATCCGCCTCGGTCGCGACACTAACCACCTCGGTCTCTTCTCCCTCCTTGTCCGCCCCCGCGCGAGCCTCCTTGAGAGCCTTGGCGTCCCTCCTCGCAAGATTCGCCAACGCCTGCCCCGGTCCAAGGAAGACCATCCTCCTCACTCCATGCTTCGCCGGCAGACTCGCGAGACAAGAGCTCCATCTGACGGGGAGGGAGATCTGAGCGACGAGGTTCGAGACGAGTGAGGAGGGGGTCGTGATTAGGCTTGCGTCGAGGCCTGAGACGAGGGGGGAGGAGGGCGTGCGGAGTCGGATTGAGGGGGAGGAGAGGGCGTGTTCCATCCCTGAGGCGGCGGGGGCCATGAAGGAGCAGTGGAACGGGGCGCTGCGTGGGACAAAACAAGCCCCAACAGTCAGCAACCCGGACTCGAGTGAAGAGGCACGGAAGAGAGACTCACGAGACCGGCAAATCCGCCGCCCGACTCGCAATCTCCAACTCCCTCAACTCCTCACTAGCCTTCATGATCCCCTCCCTCGTTCCCGCCAGGACCACCTGCGTAGTCGAGTTGAAACTCGCCACTTCGACCGTGCCCTCTGCTCCCTCGCGTCCCGATCGTTCCGCCCTCACGCGGCGAATCACGTCCGAGATCTCGGCGTGTGAGTGGCCCGGGTTCAGGACGAGCGCGGACATCTGTCCTCGACGGGAGGGAGGCGCGTCAAAGTCGGGTGAGAGGCCGATAGAGGGGAGCGAGAGGGCGTAGTGCGTGAGGAGGCCGTGAAGGCGCGTGAGGCGCACGCCGTCGCAGAGGGAGAGGGCGCCGGTTGCGACTGCGGCCGAGTATTCGCCCGACGAGTGGCCGAGGATGAGCGAGGCCGTGCGTGCGATCGGAAGGCTGTATTCGCGCTGCGAGAGGGAGGGGAGCGTCAGTTTCCGGCGTGAAAGCGGAGGAAGGAGAGCGGCGCGCACCTCGAGCGTCCGCAGGAGCGAGATGGACGTGATGAGGATCGCCGGCTGAGCGTTCGACGAGCGCGTCAACTCGTCCTGCGGTCCTTCAAACACGACCTCCTTCAACCCCGACTCTTTCCTCCTTTCGGCCTCGGTCTCGTCCAACATCCGCCCCAACACGCCCGCCTCGCCTTCGAGCTCGTGCAGCCCCAGACTCTTCCTCCACTGCTCGAACCCAGCAAGGGCAGTCTCCGCCTCGTCCCAGACGTCCCGTGCAGGCTGCTTGTCGCGGAGGTAGTGGTGCATGCCGACGTACTGCGACCCCGAGCCGGGGAAGAGCAAGGCGTGCCGCGGACGGGTCGTCTGAGCGCGGTACGACTCGAGCGGGATCGGAGGGGAAAAGTCACCGCCGGACCAGAGGGCTTCCATCTCGAGGCGGTTCCGCCGCGAGCGTTGGTTCTTCCCCCCGCCCGACGCCGCCTCGACGCTCTTCCCCTTCACGGTGGCGGAGGAGACGTCTCGCGCCCCGCTCCCACCCGACCTGGCCACGGTCTCGAGCGCCCGCCTCGAGGGGACAAAGACGTCATGCCTAGCCGGGTCGCGGTACTTTTTGAGAAAGACGGGGTCGTGCCACGCCGCGTCTGGGTTGGCGAGTGCGTGAGTCGAGGGCTGCTGGGCGTAGAGCGAGGAGGAGGAGGCGAGAGGCGAGGCGGAAGGAGGCGGAGGGGCGGACGAGGTCGAGAGCTGGTGCGAGGCGGCGGGGAGGTGCGAGGCTTGGCGGGCGCACGAGCAGCCTGCTTGCTGTGGCGGCTGGAGCAGTGCTGAGCGTGGGAGTGCGGTGCGGATCATGTTCGAGTGTGCTGTATGCGCCCAGTTGGAGAGTCAGCTGAGAACCCGACCCGGCGACTCTTTGAGTGGGCTCGCGACGGCGTGTTGCGCGGTGTCGGGTGGTGAGGATGGAGAGTGCACGCACGTGAGTTGGCCGAGCTAGAGCGGCGAGCGATGCGTGCGGGTGCGGGACGAGGTGAGCGCGGGTGAGGGTGAGGAGGTGGGGGGTCCCGTTGGCGTGAGAGGTGCGGGTGGATGCGGGTGGACTGGCAGAGTGTAGCAGCAGTGTAGTAGCTTGTGAGCAGTCTAGTTTGTCCACAATAAGCAGCCAGAGCAAGACGAGAGGCGTCGTCGTCGAGGGCAAGCCGGCTGCCGTCGACCGGCTCGGGGCATCTCGCACGACAACCCGCCCACCCACTCACCACGGCCCGGGACACCATCCTGCGCACAATCACCACACTCGCACAGCTCGCTACAGTTCACTGCTGGCCAAAGCGCAGACAAACAGCGAGAGAGGCAGCTTCAAACGGCGCTTTTGGCGAGGACAGAGGGCGGGACGGGCGGCAAGTCTTTCGCTGGCTGGAATGCTGGCTTGAATGCCTCTCGAGAGTGTGTAAAGAGCGCTGCAAGTGTTGGGCAGTCGATGGAGAGCCAGAAAGGAGGACTTCCGCCGACCTTGTCCTCCTCGACTCGCGATTGGGAAGGTCGACTGCGAGTCGGTCTCTCCTGCGCCAACCCATCGTTCTTCGCTTCATCGACGTTCCAACGTCGAAACACGCCTTCTACTTCGGTATGGAGCCCGCCGGAGACTACAGACGGTGCAGAGAGACGAGGACAGTCTGCGAAACCCCGTGTCGCTCTGGCCTTCCTCGTCGCCTCGCTTGCCCGCTTCCCTCACAGACCGCCTGCTCGCATGACAGAGTCCTGCAGGTACGGACTTCGCCGCACGATCTCGAGCGACCTCCGCGTCTCTCGATTCGCGGCCAACATTCTTCCCACGACCAAGGAAACCTCGCGAGCGGAGCGGACGTCACCCTTCGCACACGACCTCGCGCGACGAACGACGAAACCGTCACCGCTTCTCTCTCCCTCTCTCCCTCTCTTCGCCCACGTAGTCTACTCGAAAGCCAGTCATTGTACGCCCGCTCACGTCCTTGGGTTGCGCGCGAACGCTCACCTCGTCCTCCGCCTCTGTTGTCGGCTCACAGCTGGTCCTGCCCACCCTGTCGCCCTCCTCAGCCTCAGACTCATCCTCAGCAACCCCCCAGAAGCGCGACTCGTCCTCCGCCTCCGACCCGTCCGCCCACCCATCCTCGTCGACTTCCTCTCCCTCCGCCCTCCCTCCCGCCAAGAAATCCAAAACGATGGGCGGCGCACACGAACAAGCCGACAAGAACCACACGTCCGACGACTTTCCCAACCTCGCGCCTTACAACACGCCCGCCGACGCCTTTGAAGGGAAATACCACGCGAGTTGTCACTGCGGTGCGGTGAGGTACGAGGCCAAGGGCGAGCCCGAGTTGAGCGTGTGTTGCCACTGCCATACGTGTCAGATTGTGCATGGCGCGACGAGTCAGAGGGCGTTGATCTTCAAGAAGGATCACATCAAGTTCCCCAAGGAGTGCCTCGACTCGGTTGCGTTCTACCAGGTGCGTCGCGGCGTTCTCCCTTCGTGCACGAGGAAGCGCTAACGCTGCCGTCAATGTCCCCCAGACGCACGACAAGAAGGTTGGGCGACACTTGCCGTGCAAAGTCCGCTGCAAGGTGCGCTCTCCCGCCTTCTCTTTCTCTCGCTCTCAAATCCCTTCGCTGACTTGCGCATGCCCTCGACAGACTTGCGGCACCCTGATCGCCGACGAAGGTCGCAAGTACGTCCCCCTCCT